>NW_017675017.1:15643-19406 GCF_001879085.1 Nicotiana attenuata
ATTTTAAAAACTTTATTTAAAAGATAAAGTGCAAACACTTAACAATTTAAAAAGTGACTAAAGAAACTATTTTACTACGTCAAATTTTTCTTTAAAATTTTGTTCTAAACTAATTAATACCTAATTAATACTAAAATTGTGAAATTAAATCCTAAATGCAAAAATGCATATTTTTGTGTTTTCATATGAATTAAAATGCACGAATAAAAATGCAACAATTATCAAAAATGCCACCAAATTCACGGAAAATTACAAAATACTAAAGAAATTGTTTTGTCTGAAATTTATGGGAGTAATTCATATAGGGCAAAAAGCACGTGCTCACAGCTGCCCCTCTTTGCTCGGGAACACGAAGAGTTCTTGGGCAAAGATAAGTGAGCGGACACGAGCGATTTTTGCCCGTTCGAATACTCCGTGTGAAGCATTTTTGAAAATCGTTTGACCGAACCCTGCTCTAAAGGTTGCCTACATATCCTGGGCTAAACAGGAATCAAGTCAGTGTAGTTCGGGAATGTTTGGTAGCTAGCACTACCAGGAGCTGTAATTTCGTTGCTGCTGCTGCTGCTACTGCTCGCTGACCTCCTTATTACACCGAGTAGAAAATAAAAAGAAGCTAGCTTGAGCTATGATCTACGAATTATAAGAGGGTCCTGTCTATGTCTTCTAACTTGTTCTTGTGTTGTCCTGAACTTGTATCTTGTACTCTTCCGATGGTATTCCTGTTGTTGTTTTGCATGGTGATCGGCGATATTGCTGCCATTCCTCCAAATGAATGCTTGATTACTTGAAACATGTGTCCATTTTCCAGGTGGGCTCCTGACTGCTAATAATCTGAAAACGAATGCCTCTGTTCTCCAGGCGGGCTCCTGATTGCCAAAAACTTGAAAATAAATGCCTCTATTCTCCAGGCGGGGCTCCTGATTGCTTAAAAACTTGAAAATAAATGCCTCTATTCTCCAGGCGGGCTCCTGATTGCTAAAAACTTGGAAATAAGTGCCTCTATCCTCCAGGCGGGGCTCCTGCTTGCTTAAAAACTTGAAATGTATTCCCTTGTTCTCCAGGTGGGCGCTGGATTGCTGAAATTGAAACGTATTCCCCTGTTCTCCAGGTGGGCGCCTGATTGCTAAACTTGAAATGTGTTCCCTTGTTCTCCAGGTGGGTGCCTGATTGTTGAAATTGAAATATGTTCCCTTGTTCTCCAGGTGGGCGCCTGATTGCTGAAATTGAAATGTATTCCCTTGTTCTCCAGGTGGGCGCCTGATTGCTGCAATTGAAATGTATTCCCTTGTTCTCCAGGTGGGCGCCTGATTGCGACAAAAATAAAGAAAATTTTCTGACCCTGTTCCAATCAAAGAAAATTTGTTAATGTAAAATGGTGGTTATCTACTGGCATTCTTGTTGGCCATGCTCCCGCTTCCGACTTTGCTCTGACTTGCTTCTTCGGACTTGCTTTGACTTGTCACGATTTCCCAATAGACTTTCAACCCTCTGATCTTGATGACCCACATGTTTTACCTCGTACCACTGTTTGGCATTTTTTCCTTCTTGTGAACCTTGCTTCTCCCTCACAACCATCTGACTATTACTCTGATTACTATCGGTCCTCTATGTTTTATGTTCCCACCTTGTTGTGCCATCTAACTGGGATGCCGGTAATTAGCTTTGACATCCTTCTTTTGTTTTTGAATAGCACTGACACTAAAGCATCTTGCAGACAGACTTCAAGAGAATGAAATGCAATGACCTCGAAGGTAGAAAAACTCTGAAAACGAATGAGTTGTAATGAAGAGAAAGGGATAGGACTTATTTGAGTGGAAAGGCTGATTCCGTTGATCATGCCATGCATTTTGGGTTCCAGCCTAGTCTGTCCAACCACTCAATTATCAGTTACCCCATTTGTTATCTCATATTTTCACGCCCGACTCTCACCAAACTCAAACCTTGCTTGTTTTGCCATATTTCAAACAACCTTCAACCACAGGCTTCTTTCATTTGCCCAACTGAAAGATCTCACTTTCGCCTTACAGTGCCCGTGAGGGTTTTCACCAATAAGACTCTCTCATTTTAATATCTCTCAAACTCACCTCGCCTTACGGTGCCCGTGAGGGTTTTCACCAATAAGACTCTCTCATTTTCATTTCCCTCAACTCACATCGCCATATGGTGCCCGTGAGGGTTTTCACCGATAAGACTCTCTCATTTTGTCCTTTTCCTTCTGTCACCAGAGTGTTGTCTCCAACATGAGTCGCTTTACCTAACCGTATTGACATTTCTTGAAATTGATCAGAAGGTCTTTCTTTGGACCGTAATGTGGCTTTTGGACGGGTTTTAGAAAGAAAGGTATAAAGGTTCAAAATAATTCAAATGTGGGTTCAACATTACAGCTTTCGGAATCATATCCTTTGCGACAACCATAACTTCTGCCCCAGTTTCTTTCTTGGGGAATTCTTGGATTTTTCTGTTGTTGTGACTGAACCTCTGTGAGGCTGCCTACGTACCCTTTCGGGATCAAGTCAAACGTAGTTCAGGCATTGAACTACTTTATTGTGGCGATCTTTCTTTCTTTCACTTTTCCTTTTCTTTCTTTTCATTTCTTTTCTTTTCCTTCTATTTTCTTTTAATTTTATTTTTTTTCTTTTCTCTTTCTTTTCTCTTTTTTTTCTTTTCTTCTTTTCCTTTTCTTTCCTTTTCCTTTTTCTTTTCTTTTCTTTTCTTTTGGACTGTTTTTCTCTTGTTTCTCCGCTGATTTTCCCCGCTCGGGCTTTCGAGTTCTATTATTGATTCCGAAAAAGGGATACGAAAGGAAATATAATAAGGCTCAAAGGGATAACAAAGGATAAAGTGTTTGGGTAGCAGAACAAAATGCCTTCATCATTTCAATCTCAAAACATGCCAAATACAATCAGGTACACAAAGATAAAGAAAATCATACATAATATCTCTTGACTGCGTCAGAATTGATAGCCATTTCTACACATTTTCCTTCCACGTCCGTTAGATATAGAGCGCCATTGGACAAAACTCTGGTTACAACAAATGTCCCTTGCCAGTTTGGGGCGAACTTTCCTTTTGCCTCAGCCCAATGAGGTAGGATACGTCTGAGCACTAACTGTCCTACTTCGAACTTCCGCGGACGCACTTTCTTGTTATATGCTCTTGCCATTCTTCGTTGATACAATTGACCGTGACACACTGCTGCCAGTCGCTTCTCATCAATCAAACTTAGTTGTTCCAAGCGGGCTTTAACCCATTCATCATCATCAATCTCTGCCTCTGCGATGATTCGGAGGGATGGGATTTCAACCTCTGCGGGTATTACTGCTTCGGTTCCATATACCAATGAGTAAGGAGTCGCTCCTACTGAAGTGCGGACAGTAGTGCGATAGCCTAACAAAGCAAAAGGTAACTTTTCATGCCATTGCCTTGACCCTTCTACCATCTTTCGAAGTATTTTCTTGATATTCTTGTTAGCTGCCTCGACTGCCCCATTTGCCTTAGGACGATATGGAGTGGAGTTGCGGTGCATGATCTTAAACTGCTGACATGTCTCGGCCATCAAATGACTATTGAGATTGGCACCATTATCTGTGATAATTACCTTCGGGATCCCAAACCGGCATATGATACTTGAATGTACGAAGTCGACAACTGCCTTTTTAGTCACAGATTTGAAGGTTTTGGCCTCTACCCATTTGGTGAAATAATCAATGGCTACCAAAATGAATCTATGCCCATTTGAGGCTGCAGGCTAAATCGGACCAAT
>NW_017675017.1:23949-26885 GCF_001879085.1 Nicotiana attenuata
AGACACTGGCTGTATGATTCCCTGCAGTGAAGCACCCAACCCCTTTCCGGGCAAGAATCCATTCCTTATCATCTCTGAAGCTACCATAACAGATGCGGCAGCTATCTTGGGCATAGGAACACACTCCCCTTCCGAGATTTTATCAACTGACACTGCGTCCATGACTTGGTACACCCACGGGCCTTTGTCATTTTCAACTTCCTCGAAGGATGTAATAGCATTATAAGAATTGTCCTCTCCATGGACTACGATCTCCTGCCGATCCCATTCAAATTTAACCATTTGATGCAAAGTAGACGGTACCGCCTTTGCAGCATGAATCCAAGGCCGTCCCAATAAAAGATTGTAGGAAACGCTGACATCAAGCACTTGAAACTCCACAGTGAACTCCACAGGTCCTATTGTTAGCTCCAATACAATATCTCCCACTGTGTCTTTCCCTCCGCCGTCAAATCCCCTTACACAGATACTATTTTTATGAATTCTTTCCTTGTCAACTTTCAACTTTTCTAAGGTGGAAAGAGGGCAAATGTTTGCATTAGACCCATTATCAATTAGCACCCGAGTTACCACAGAATCTTCACACTTCACTGTGAGGTAAAGAGCTCTATTATGTTCAGTTCCTTCCAATGGCAACTCATCATCAGAAAATGTTACCCTGTTCACCTCAAAAATTTTGTTTGCAATCTTCTCAAGATGATTCACAGTGATTTTATCTGGCACATGAGCTTCATTTAGAATCTTCATCAATGCCCGGCGGTGTTCATCCGAATGGATCAGTAAGGACAATAGTGAGATCTGTGCCGGGGTTTTTCTCAATTGTTCCACAATCGAATAATCCTGAGCCTTTATCTTTTTCAGGAACTCTTCAGCTTCTTCTTCAGTAACAGCCCTCTTTGCCGGTGCCAGATTGTCTTTAGCTGCTTTAACCCTTCTCAACCCATGAGTTTCGCACACTTCTTCTTTAACTTCCTTTCCTTGGTACATCACAGTCACTCTGTCATAGTTCCATGGGACAGCTTTCTCACTAACCACAGGCAACTGGGTCACTAGCTTAATGATAACTGGCTCTGTTCGAGCGCCTTTTACAACCAACACAGGCTTAACAACTGCTCCTGGTATTGTCACCTTAACAGGCTCTGGTTCTATTATCATCACTGGTTTCCTGACTGTCCGGTCCACTGCAACCAGGGTTTTCCCATCGACCAACTTCTCATTTGCTTTAGCTTCACTTGCCTTAATCATCATCATAGTTTGTGACGGCTTCTTGCATTCTCCCTTCTGCACTAACTCGATCATGTGAGCCTCATGATGAATTGGTAGCGGATTCTGCGTGATATTGGGAGTCTCCGGAGCCTGCACCTCAATTCTCTGTGTATCAATGAGTTCCTGAATGGCGATTTTTAGATGCCAACATTTCTCTATGTCATGTCCAGGTGCTCCAGAGCAATACTCACAGCTTACTGAATGGTCCAGGTTCCTTGGGGGAGGGTTTGGTAATTTGGGTTCAATTGGGTTCAACATGCCTAACTGCCTTAATCTGTGGTACAAGCTGGTATAAGATTCACCCAAGGGAGTAAAAGTCTTCTTCTTCTGCAACCTATCATTTTTAAATGCGGGGTTGGGTCGGTAACTGGTTCCAGCGGCATTTTTGTGGGTTCTTGTGGTGGGTAGGTGTTTTGAGATGGATAAGTATTTTGGGGAGTAGGTGCGCACCACTGTGCATGGGTAGGGGGTTGGGGGTATGTCTGGGCATGATGGACGGAGAAATGGGGAGTAGGAGGTGGGTAATAATGCTGTGGTGGGCCATATGGAGCATGTGGGTAAGCTTGGGGGTGAGGGCGAGGTTGGTGATAATATGGTGACGGACTTCTGGACCAAACCCTTGATTCCACTACCGCCACTTCCTCTTTCTTTTTCTTCCCCAATACTCCTCCGGTGCCGCTTTGAATAGCCTGCGTAGTTGCTTTGAGTGCCGAATAGCTCATAATCTTGTTGGATTTGAGACCCTCTTCCACCATACCTCCCATCTTTACGACCTCATTGAAAGTTTTCCCCACTGCGGACACCAGATGACCATAGTAGGTTGGCTTCAAAGTCTGAAGGAAATAATCAACCATCTCATTCTCTTTCATCGGAGGATCAACTCTTGCTGCCTGTTCTCTCCAACGGAAACCGTACTCTCTAAAGCTTTCTCCGGGCTTCTTCTCGATTTTGGTCAATGACAGACGGTCCGGGACAATTTCGAGGTTGTATTGAAAATGACATGCAAATGCTTGAGCCAGGTCGTCCCATGTGTACCACCGAGCATGATCTTGTCGTGTATACCATTCTAACGCTGCTCCATTTAAGCTTTGACTAAAGTAAGCCATTAACAGCTCATCTTTTCCTCCAGCTCCCCTCATCTTGCTGTAGAATCCCCTCAGGTGGGCCACCGGATCACCATGGCCATCATACAAATCAAACTTTGGTAACTTGAACCCTGCTGGCAGCTGGACATCGGGAAACAAGCATAAATCTTTGTAGGCCACACTGACTTGGCCACCCAATCCTTGCATGTTCCTGAAGGATTGCTCCAGGCTTTTTACTTTTCGAAACATCTCTTCCTGTTCCGGGTCCTTAAGCGGCTTATCAGTTTCCACCGGGAACTCAAAGCGAGGAGTATAAGAATATGGCTCAGGAGCTTTAAAGGTAGGCTCGGGAGGGTAGTACTGGCTGTCGTGAGTTGGAAACAATGGCTCACTGGAAGATCTCTGCAACGTGGCAGGTGGAGGCGCCACAAATACTGGAGCAATTGGTGGTGGAGGACATGGAATTTGTTTGGATGGTAGTGGTGGTGGTGTCTGAGAGGTGGTTCCGTAATACTGCTGGTAAGTGGGGAAAGCGGGAGATGAGTTCACTGTGGGAGGATCTTGGGGTTGAGCTGGTGGTGGGAG
>NW_017675017.1:28328-78243 GCF_001879085.1 Nicotiana attenuata
TTCCGCAGGAGCGGCCTCGCATCTGCGAGAAAGAGAACCGCAGATGCGGAAACTTGGACTTTTATTAGAACCGCAGAAGCGGCTTAAATTCCGCAGAAGCGGAACCGCATAAGCGGTTAATGGTCCGCAGAAGCGGACATTGGCTCTTTAGTGAGAGTCGCAGAAGCGACTCACTTTCCGCATAAGCGGGACCGCAGAAGCGGTCCCTTGTCCGCAAAAGCGGAAATGCCTGTTCTGATATAGAAAATTCGAGGGTTTGATTTCATAAGTTGGAAAAACCAAATTGAGCTCGGGCAAGGGCGATTTTCAGAGGGTTTTGAAGAGAAGACTATTGGGTAACGTTTCCTTAATCCCTTCTAGTTATATTTCATCATTATATAGTTAAATGTATCATTTGAATTCGAATTTAGGATCAAAAATTGGAATAATTTGGGGTAAAACTTCATTGGCTAAATTATTGAGTTTTGAGGAGCATTTTGACCTCCGATTTTGGGAGAGTTTTTTATATGGTTAGACTCGTGAGAGTACGAGGGTTCTGAAAATGTAAAAATTATTCGATTCCGGGGCGTTGGCCTGGAGGGCATTTTGGTCATTTCACCTAATTTTACGCTGTAGCTTTGAATTTATTAGCAAAACCAGGTGTTTGCGATGTTATTTACAATGTGTAATTGAATTGAATAGATTTGAGCCATTTGGAGTCGGATACTCGTGGCAAGAGCGTGATTTCTAGTTGATATTGAGCCGGTTCGAGGTAAGTGGCTTGTCTAACCTTGTGTGGGGGACCTTTCCCCTTAGGATTTGATATATGGTAATTGAGTGCCTTGTACGTGAGGTGACGAGCGCGTACTTGAGCTAATTGTTTAAAAACCCGGTTTTTACTTAAGATATTGAGACTGAGTTTCCTTCATATTTGCCTTGATTTACTTGCAGTTATAACCTGTGTTAGATTAGAAAAGCATGTTTAGTTGATTTAACTTGCCTAATAGTTTAAGTTGCCTTGACTGTACTACGTGAAGCATGCTAGGCTAGTACTACCTGATGTTTGCCTTTTGTACTTCATTTCTGAATATCTTCTGGTTGTGGTTGCGCATTTACATTGGGACTACGGATGTGGGATTCCGGTAGCTCCCCCCCTTGTTTGTTTACTTTGGGACTGCGGGTTCGATTCCCGATAGATCCCCCTGCACATTTACTTTGGGACTGCGGGTTCGATTCCCGATAGATCCCCCTGCACATTTACTTTGGGACTGCGGGTTAGATTCCCGATAGATCCCCCTGTACATTTACTTTGGGACTGCGGGTTAGATTCCCGATAGATCCCCCTGCACGTTGATAGCTGGACTACGGGACGGTATCCCGGGAGATCCTTCGGATATACACATATGATGGACTACGGGGAGGCATCCCGGGAGATCCACTGGACAGTTGAGAAAAGGACTACAGGACGGTATCCTGGGAGATCCTCATTGTTAAGGCTGTGCCTGCTAACCGTTTAGAAAATGACTCAGGGTGGCTGTTCTTGCAAAGCAGCCTTCCGGCGCCCGTTTTGGGGACATTTGGCTTATTTTTGACAAGAATGGCGTCACCCGACTTATTCATGACGAAATTAAAATTTTGGCATTTTTGGCTATTTTTGCAAAAGGGGAGGTTGGACCCGATGAGGGTTGCCTACGTATCTCACGTCCGGTGAGAATGAAACCAGCGTAGTTCGGGCGAATAAAACTAACTATTTTTTGAAAACAAGACTCTTTTTTGTTTTTGTTTTTGTTGACGAATACACTATTTCTGAAAACAAGATTCATTTTTATATTTTCTTTTTCAGTGGTAGATAAAATAAACTAATGTGAGAATAAAACCCTTTTTGTTTTCCCATTGGCAAACTAAAAGAACTTTTCTTCTTTTTGTCATTTTCAAAAAAAAATTCGGCAGCATTTCGGCACTACTTGGACATTGGTTTTTTTCTAATATAGGAACTTAACTCTCTACACTGCTATTTTCTCTTTTGGTTTTTCGACTTTTCCCAAATATTCAAAGCCGGTCAACATGAGGTCCCAAACAGATAAATGCACAAATAGGATGCAGCAGGATGGTCCATTATTCCGGGTACACCTGTCCTAGACGGACCCAACCCCTGTGTTGAGTCCCCTAAGTCAAGATGCACGTGATGCAGACAAACGTCCTACTAGGGATCCGGCATGAAGTCAAGTTCTTCTAGGTTCAAAACCTGGGTATGTGTTCTAGACTGTGTACCCGAGCGGACAACTCGAGTCGAGGAGGGGGCTACGTACCGGGAACCAAAGGGCCATCCGGCTTAGTAACTTGTCCGGCCTCTTTCTTATTTCAGGGTATTGACACTAACAGAATAGGTAGTCTCAACCTGTAAGCACATCCCCGGAGGTGAGAAGAGAAGGGTTTCGGCACAATTTATATACAGTTCAGATAATATCAAAGTGGTAAAAAGCAACATTTTGCTCATTTAGTATGAAACATGTAGAAAAATCAGATAAAGCCAAATACAACAATATATCTAAGCTCGAATTCTGAACCCTGAACCGGAGATTCTGGGTTCGTTCCCCAGCAGAGTCGCCAGAGCTGTCACACCTCCTTTTTACCTACACCCCGAAAGATTGTAAAGGAATTTTTTCACTTAAAGGACAATCGGAACGGGATTTATTATTAAGATTTCAGAGTTGCCACTTGGGAGATTAATGGTGTCCCAAGCCACCGGTCGAATCCCGATCCGAGGAAATTATGACTCTGTTATTAGTCCGCGAACCAGAAATCCGAGTAAGGAATTCTGTTAACCTGGGAAAAGGTGTTAGGCATTCCCGGGTTCCGTGGTTCTAGCACGGTCGCTCAACTGTTGTATTTGATTTTATCTGATTTCACAACGTGTTCTAGCTTATGTGCTTTTAATAGTAAACCGCTTTTAATTTATTTTTAATAAGAATTGCAACGTCGTGAAAATGTATCTCGAACCACGTCACACCAGTGCACCCGTGGCTTTTGACGCATTTCGACTTCGTTGAGATTTAGATTTGGGTCACATAAATGTGCACCCGTGTTTAGGAAGGTAATATTATTAAAATACGCGCCTAAAGCAACTACGCGTTTATTATCTTTGGGGAAAAACCGTGAAATTCGCTAGACGGTTCACCCGAATTCTAAGTATTTTTATAGCATTTATGAGGGCCGCGCAATTTGTAGTTTATTCGGCGAGGCTCGTCACATTTTAGTTAAGGGTCAATCCTAGAACAATCTACAATTCTCTACTCAATTTGTCTCTAAAAGTAAAAGAACTGCTAATCAATTCAACATTCTGAACTTGCTACTGGGCCTCGATGCCAGTTCCTGGACAGGAAGTCATTTGGGCCCAACGTGGGCAAAGACAGGACCAGAAGTTGGGCGTCTGGACCATGGTCGATTTCCAGGCAAAGATGGGAGATGCCATAATTCAACTATGAACCATTTAAGAATTTTGTCAGAACTCAAGCCATTCGTGAACTGAACCAATTTTTCAGAGTATTCAGATCATTTTGAGACACCTACCCTCTAGCTGCTTTTNCTCAAACCCTTCTATCCTTTTATTTTGCCTTAGTTTGTTTAGTCGTAGTAGCTCGTTTAGTGTTGTCTGGTTTTGTTCCAGGGTTGTAACCCCAGCTTATTTTACTTGTTTTGTTGTTCAAACCCTTTCACCGTCTGTCTAATGCAATTTTTAGTTTTCTGTTATTTCTAGTCATTTTTTGTTTAGTTCTCTTTTCCTTTTATTGTTCTTTTCATGCTGGCTCTAGTGATATGACATGCACGCGTAATTCTCAGCCTGGTCTTAAAAGTTAGTTAATCATGAAGCAATGAAATAATTTTGAAGATGACAAGGACACTTGAGGGAAATAACTACAAATTTGGACATTTTGAGATCATTTAAAGCCCAAACTGTGTGAAACTGGGGCAGATACTTTTGGGAAGTTAAGAAGACGACAAGAATTTGTTATAAGAAAGTGCGTCCCAGACAATTTGAAGCAAGCAACTTTGAGTTCAAGTGCATCTCAAGTTACAACATAAAGCCAAGGGCGTTTGCTCCAAACCGACGGAGCACATCCATTTTGAAGAAGAGAATATCCCAGAGAGCTTTGTACTTGACAAGGCACTAAAGAAAGGTGGAAAGCATATCTGTGATACCAACGCCGATGCTGCAAACGAAATGCTATGCATGATTTTCATTTTTCATCTTCAGGTTGCATGTATTATACTTGGTATTCTTAGAGATTGGGAGGCCCTCTTTCAGCTATCCAAACACTTTATACCCTTTGACACCCCTTTGAGTATGTGCTGATTTCTTTGACCTCACCTCTTTTGGAATCAAGTTAGAGTCATTAAAAAAATATATATCAAAAAAAAATCATACCCCTATAAGGTTTGTTTTAGAAAGTCAATCCAAAAAAAAAATCAATCAGTGGCTAATACCACAACAGACTTCCGGGCCAAACCTCGATATTATCCTTCTAACAAGCTGAAATCACATCTGTTCGAATTCATTAATGACTCCAACGATCACCTCGAATCCAACACACCACCCTGGTGATACGACACCTCAATACAAGCCTAAGCCACAACTTGCATAATACACGCACCAATAAGGAACGGTCTGAACGTACTCAAATCAGGACAAATGACTCAAACAGAAGAGTTGTACCTCAAGCTCATCAATACCATTACAACACAAGGCTNAGTAGCACACATTAAACTCATACAAACTATTAACTACTGAACTCCATATATACGTACTCGACTCAAAAATTTACACATGAATTCCAAGACATTTCCTGTTTTAATTTTTCAGCTAGCTTTTACCTTCAACAGTAAACTACACCAAATGACACTAACCTATTGTGACTGATGAATACTCATAGTCCAAAATCCAAACAGTCCTTAAGTCAAACAACTTAGAAAAATGGTCCCAGTTTAAATACAACAAACAGCTAATTAAGAACATAACAAAATTGTTAAAGTGCAGTCTCCCAGCAGGAATTGCGAATCAGTTTCATTTCATACTTTCCACAAGTAAAGCTACATCAAATGGAGTTTTAGTTGTGTACCTGGAATAGAAATAACAAGAGAAAGGTGGTCAGCAGTAGGGCAGTAGCTAACCAACAGCAACAAATTCAGTTTCAACCCCAAAATGATGCTAACACACCCAGGACTAGATCACAGAATGATAAAATCCACCAGATGACCAAAATAACTTGACTGAACCCCAATCCGTACTTGAACTTAAACCAGGAAGTATTTTAGCAGTAAATCAACCAGTAAACTAACCCAAGCAACTTGAATAAATCCAAAAGAGCTGGAAGTTGAACCCAGAAATACCCTCTGAAACTTCAGCAGTCAAAACACAAGGAATTTCAAGCCATTCTCCTCTTTAAACTAAACTAGAGACTCGAAATAGTTGTTCAAACTCGAAATTGATCTAAGGACTCAATGCAACAGTATTTTCCTAGGTTTGACCATAGTTGACTTTAAGGCTATCAGGTTCGAATTTTGGTTTCGAAACTTGGAATGGGTTTGTTTCATCATTTGGAACTTGCCTGCAAAATTTGATGTCATTTGTAGTTGATTTGATATGGTTCGGACGCTTGGTTGCGATTCTAGAAGTTCTTGAAGTTCATAGTGATTTTGATGTGTTTTGGCATCTGATTCGTGATTCTAGAGGTTATTTCAGTGTTTTGATCACGCGAGCGAGTTCATGATATGTTCTTAGACTTGTGTGGGTGTTTGGTTTGGAGCCTCGGGGGCTCGGGTGAGTTTCAGATTAGCTTCGGAGTGTTTTATTAAATTTTTGTGTGCTGCTTCTGGTTTCATCGTATTTGCGATGTTTTGGTCACAAATGCGACTACAACATTTGCAAAGCAGCCTCGCATTTGCGAACCTGAGCTATTGGGCAAGGTGTAACGACCCTACCGGTCGTTTTGCTTTCTAGAACCATGTTCCCCCAAATATGACCTCCCGTACTTGCTTTTACTGATTTATTACTTGTGGGGATGGGTAGTTCCGAATTTGGAAGAGTTTGTGTTGAAATTGGAACACTTGGTTCCTTAAGGATGACTTAAAAGGCCAAGTTACGGTCAACATTTTGAGTAAACGACCTCGGAATCAGGATTTGACGGTTCCAATAGGTCGTATGATGATTTCAGACTTGGGCGTATGTTCGGATTGGGTTTGGATGAACCGGGGGCGTTTCGGCGCCTAATAGTGAAAGTTGGCAATTTGAGCAAATTCCATAAGTTTGGGTTAAAATGGATTTTTACATTCTAGGCGTCCGTTTAGGATTTAGAGCCTGGAAATAGCTCCTTATGGTGATTCTGGACTTAGGAGCACGTCCGGAAGTGGATTCGAAGGTCTGTAGGTCGTTTCGGAGTCATTTGGCGAAAGTTAGAACTTGAAGTTTTTGGAAAGTTTGACCGAGGGTGGACTTTTTGATATCAGGGTCGTATTTCAGTTCCGGAAGATGGAGTAGGTCCGTAATGTCATTTAAGACTTGCACACAAAGTTTGGTGTCATTCCGAGTTGATTTGATAGGAATCGGACATGCGGAAGTGTTTTAGAAGTTTTTAGAGTTCATGAGTAAATTCATGTGTTTTGGTGTCCAATTCGTCATTTTTGATATTATTTCAGTGTTCCGATCGTGTGAGCAAGTCCGTATGATGTTTTTAGACTTGTGTGAGTATTTGGTGTGGAGCCCCGAGGGCTCGGGTGAGTTTTAAACGTGTGGGAGAAATTGAAAACACCAGATTTCTGGTGTTCTTGGCAACCGCTGCAGATTTTGCAAATGCGAGAGATTGTTCACAAATTTGAACCTCGAATTTGCGATGAGGGCTTCGCAATTGCGAAGAAGCCTGACCCAGGCAGTGTTCACATTTGCGACACTTAGGCCGCATTTGTGATCCCAGCAGAAGCAACGACTCTATGGTCGCATTTGCGACCCCAGCAGCTGTAACGACGCGACTGGTCGTTTTGAGAGTTACAACCCTATTTCCCCATGTTCTGCTTCATTTGTGTTCTTCAGCTGTATCATGTCTTACCGGGTCAGTTGGTTCGGGTCCGGAGTGGTCTTGGAGTGAATTGAGACACTTAGTCTCTTTTGTGAAGGCTTAAGTTGGCGAAAGTTAGAATTTTGGCGATTTTGGTCGGTAGTGAAAATTTTGATATCAGGGTCGGAATGGATTTCTGAAAGTTGGAATAGGTTCGTGGTGTCATTTTTGAATTGTGTGCAAAATTTGAGGTCATTCGGATGTGGTTTAGCAGGTTTCGGCATTGTTTGTGGAATTCGGAAGTTTAGAAGTTCTTATGCTTGAATCCGAGTGTAATTTGGTGTTTTGATGTTGTTTTGAGCGATTTGAAGGTTCGACTAAGTTTGTATGATGTTATGGGATGTGTTGGTATGTTTAGTTAAAGTCCCGAGGGCCTCGGGTGAGTTTCGGGTGGTTAACGGATCATTTTTGGCTTTAGAAGTTGGCAGATTTTCTGCTATTTTGTTGCAGAGTTTTTCTTCATCGCGTTCGCGAGGGGACTCTAGTGTTCGCCTAAGGCATCTAGGAAGGGCAGCTGGGTTGTTCTTCGCGTTCGCAAAGTGGGTCCCGTGTTCGCGAAGGTATGGGATATTAAGGCTACGCGTTCGCGACCAGGACCTCGCGTTCGCGTAGAGTCAATGGTCAGGTGGAGCTTCAGGCGTTTAAGCCTACGCGTACGCGAAGGGGGTTCTGTGTTCGCGTAGGGTCAACCAGTGTAAGGTTTGCGTTCGCGAAGGAGGGATTCCTGGTCAACATCTTTTTTTCACCGCGAACGCGAGGCATTGACCGCGTTCGCGAAGAAGGAGATCCGGGCAGCAATATTAAATTTCAAAATCGAGGGTTTGAGCCCATTTTTCATACTTTGAGCTAGATACCACGGATTTGGGCGATTTTTGAAGTTATTTTTAGGGAGTTAATTGGGGTAAGTGTTCCTCATTTGATTTTGGTTAAATTGCATGATTGTATCTTGATTTTTAGCATCTAAATTGGGAATTGGGGTGAAAAATTGGGAGGAAAATGGAAGAGTTCTTGAGATGGAATTTTGGGGTTTTGAAGGGAATTTTGTTGTCGAATTTTGATGAAATTAGTATGGTTAGACTCGTGAGTGAATGGGCTTTCTAGTTTTATGACTTTTGTCGGATTTTGAGACGTGGGCCCGGGGGTCGGGTTTGAGCCAATTTCGGGATTTGAGTCCAATATAGTAGTTTTTCTTGTGGAATTGGTTCCTTGGCATATATTGATTATGTTGTATTGCTTGTGGCTAGATTCGGGGCGTTCGAAGGCCAAGTTGAGAGGCAAGGGCATTGTAGAGTAGGATTTTGCTCGATTTGAGGTAAGTAACGCTTTCAAACTTGGTTTTGAGGGTTCGAAACCCCGAACTACGTGTTATGTGGTTAGCATTGAGGTGACGCACATGCCAAGTGATGGACGTGCGGGCGTGCGGGCGTGCATCGTGAGAATCGTGACCTGGTTCATTCCATGGCACCGTTTAATGACTCTTTCTTATTGATATCCGTGTTTCCATTATGTGATAAAGTAATTGAGCTGTAAAAATGCTAGATATCATGTTAGGGCTTCACGCCGATACTGTTGGGACCCCTAGTGGTCGTTTCTTGCTGTTATTTCACTTATTTCACCGTTATTTTGTACTCAGTCATATTCATGCATTTCATATCATATCTCAGTCTCAGTTGTTATTATTGGCATAGCATATCATTGTTTCCATGACATTGTGAGCCCGTGGGTGAGATTGGAGAGTGATGACTGAGTGAGGCGGAGAGCCTGATTATGAGTGGCAGTTATGGGATCGGGCTGCACACCGCAGCAGTTATATTGATTATGATAGCGCTTGGGCTGTAGGAGCCCCTCCGGAGTCTGCACATTATTGAGGGATGTATTTCCCTGGACATGGATTTGTCCGAAGCATTGATATCTGGAGATGGATCTTTCTACAGGGTCCGATCACCCTTTTTCCTCGATACTGGGTGACTTATAGTCAGTGATGAGTATGTTTCGTGATGGATTTCCCTGGGCCGGATGGCCATATACGGTACAGAGTGGTTGAGTATTTATATATACCTGGAGATGGAGTTCTCCACAGGGTTGGATTGCCTTTTTTCCTCGGTACTGATTGACATACAGTCAATGTTGTATATGTTCTGGGATGGATTTCCCTGGACCGGATGACCATATCCAGTATGGTTGATCACTTGAGAGTGGGAGCACAATGTGCATTTCATACAGTCGATGCATTGGCATGTAGAGGAAGTTGAGTTATATATCTTAAGCTATTCAGATCTTTATTTACCTTATTACTTTGAGTTGTCTATTTAGCTGAAAGCATGCCTACGTTTCTGTACGTTGTTTCTATTATATCTGTTGAGGTTGAGTTCGTCACCACCTTTCAGTCCATAGTTTGGACCCGTTACTTACTGAGTTGGTGTACTCACGTTACCCCCTGCACCTTGTGTGCAGATCCAGGCACTTTGGTTCCCAGTGGCAGTCGTTGATCGAGGCTGCAGGCTTAGGAGACTATTAAGGTATCTGCACGGCGTCCGCAGGCCTTGACTCTCCTTCTTTATCTCTCGATGTATCTCAGTCTATTTTCTTTAAACATTGTAATAGATTATGTTCTCCTCTATATACTCATGAACTCAGTGACACCCCGGTTTTGGGCAGTTGTATCGAAATTTGGATTTATTTTGTTTTCAAAAATGTTCCTTAGTGAATTGTTGCTTCCGTGTTTCTTGTTTAAAAATACTTATGCGGTGTTAGATAATTGAGTTAAGGCTGGCCTCGTTCCAAGATAGGTGCCATCACGACGGGTCGGGTTTTGGGTCGTGACAGCAGCTGAAGCCCAGGCTTCGCATTTGCGAGGCTTTTGTCGCATTGGCCACCCTCGCATTTGCGAACTTGGTGTCACAAATGCGATATCAGAGGGCTGTGTCCAGCTCTTTTAATGCGGGACTTAGGCCATTTATTTCATTTCACTTCATCTCTTAGGCAATTTTTGGAGCTTTTGGAAGATCGTTTTCACCTAGCAGTTTGAGGTAAGTAATTTCTACACAGCATGAGTTAAATACATAGATTATGGGTAGACTAATATGTAAAAATTAGTGAAAATCAAGGGTTTAGATGAAAACCTAGGTTTTTGATAAAAATGAGATTTGACCATGAAATTGGTTATGGAACTTAGTAAAAATTATATATTTATGTTCCTAAGGCTATGGGCAACAACTTTCCTAAAAAATTTCCGTAATCCAGGCACGTGGCGGGGGTGAATTTTAGGAATCTTTCAATTTTGGGTGGGTAATCACTTTAATAGTGGAAATATGAACTTTTGAGCATAAACTGATTAGTTTATATAATGTTTGATTAGTTTCGAGTCGTTTGGCATCGAATTTGTAGGTTTGAGCACAATCTGGAATTGGGAAGTAGGCTTTGGGATGAGGTAAGTCTCCTTTTCTAACCTTGTAAGAGGGAATTAACCCCATAGGTGAATGTGTGTACCTATTTGTGGGGGGAACGTATGTACGAGGTGACCAGAGTGCGTACGTAGCTACTAATATGCTATTGTCCGGGTAGTCTAGGACCCATATCATGCCTTATTTGAAATGTTTGCGCCCTTACATGCTAATTTGATTACTTGAGTCAAATTGGGAATTTCATGAAAGAAGTGTAAGAGGTTAAATTCACATATTTGAAGATTTAATGGAATGCTTGACTATAAATGTGAAATTTGTGCTTTCTTTGAAAATACTTGCTATTTGTGGACTGGGCCGAGTGCCTCGGTAGTAAATAGATGCATCTGTGGTTCGCGCCGTTCGACCCTCCGACAGTGCACAGTTTAATATTATGTTGGGCCGGACCGTACGACCTCGGCATAATTTGCGCATGATGATTATTTGGAACTCTCTATGACTTATACTGCTTAAATGCCTTGAAATGTAAACTTTTAAATTATATGACAGAAGTTGAAATCATTATTGTGAAAGAAGAACTTGTCACTTTCTGTTATTGAGCTTTCAGTATTATTCATGATATCCATACATAGTATAACTCTTTAATTATATTATTGATAGCCCATGGTAAGTGTCTAAGTCGACCCCTCGCCACTACTTCTTCGAGGTTAGACTGAATACTTACTGGGTGCATGTTATTTATGTACTCATACTACGCTTCTGTACTTAATTGTACAGGATTTGAGGCAGGTGCATCTAGTTACCCGTCCGGTGCGCGTAGTTGATCCCCACTTCGAGACTTTACGGTGAGCTGCCTTCCGAGTCATTCTGCAGCAGCTGGAGTCTTCCTTATGTTTTACTTTTCTATCTATTTCCTCTGAGACAGTAGGCTAGCAGTATTCTTTTGTATATTCTACTAGATTGCCCACACACTTGCGACACCAAGTCCTGGCACACTCACTAGTAGACTTAGATTTTGGGTTTGCTTATATGGTTATGATTAGTACTTATTGCTTCCGCTTATTTATGTTTTGGTTGCAAATTTCTAAATCTTTTTAACAAATAAGGAAAAATTACTACTTAATAACTTACTTAAACGGGAACCCACTAGTTGAGTGGTGTTGGCTTGCCTAACAATGGTGTTGCGGGCCATCACGACCTATAATGGAATTGGGTTGTGACGATATGGTATCAGAGCACTAGGTTCACGTAGGTCTCACAAGTCATGGGCAGACCTAATAGAGTCTTGCAGATCGGTACAGAGATGTCTGTACTTATTTTCGAGAGGCTATGGGGTGTTAGGAAATTACTCTTTATTCATCTTCTATTGTGTAGTTGATAGCATAATAAATTATCTCTCTTATTCTCTCACAGATGGTGAGAACACGCGCTGCAGACGTTCCAGTCCCGGGAGGAGCTGCTCCCCCCGTTGCTAGAGGCTGAGGTAGAGGCCGGGGGAGGGCATCGACCCGAGGTAGGGGACGAGGACGTCCCAGAGTTGCCCCAGTTGCACCACTAGCAGGTCCAGTAGAGGACCCATCGTTGAGGAGCAGGGAGAGGTGCCCACAGCGGAGCCTGCCCCGATAGTTTTCATGACAACACCGGGTTTTCAAGAGGTCATGGGCCGTATGCTTCGGTTCATGGATTCTATGACTAGGCTAGTTTATTTCCAGCAGACCTAGCCACATCCCAGGCGGGTGGGGGAGCATAGACCCTTATTGCTCAGGCTCCTAGGCATGTAGCTGTAGTGTATCAGACTCTGGGTACACTACCCACGGAAAGGGCCTAGCCAGTTGCTACGGTTGCGCCTGAGCCTAGACCAACTATGGACGGCGAGTCGCAGAAGCTATTGGACAGATGGACTAGATTACACCCTCCTGTCTTCGGAGGCAAGTGTCACGAGGACGCCCGGGACTTCATTAATAGGTGTAGGGACAGACTGCACAACATGAGGATATTGGAGTCTCATAGGATGGACTTCACTACTTTCCAGCTGGAGGGCAAGGCCATAGATGGTGGCAGTCTTATCTTCTTGGCGGACCAGCGGGTTCTCCTCCCATGATTTGGGGCCAGTTCACACAGCTTTTCTTAGATAGGTATATTCCACCCTCCGAGAGGGAAGAGTTCCAGTATAAGTTTGAGCAGCTTGACCAGGGTCAGATGTCAGTGATCAATTATGAGGCGAGGTTTTCTGAGTTGTCTCGCCATGCACTTATGATACTTCCTACTGACGTAGAGAGAGTGCGGAGGTTTGTTGCGAGGTTGCACTCCGGTATTAGGGCCAATATGGCCCGATAGGTTGAGATGGGGACTTTTTATCAGTTGGTAGTGGAGATTGCTTGGAGGATTAAGGGCTACCGTCAGAGAGGTAGAGAGCAGATGTAGTAGGACAAGAGGACTTACTTCTCTGGAGAGTTTAGAGGTGCCCCGGCTAGGGGCAGGGGTCAGTTTGGGAGGAGTCAGCCTAGCAGGCCACATATTCAACACCACAAGCTCCTCGGGGTGCTCCGGCGCGACCCTACTTCAGCGCCATACCAGAGAATTCATATCGCCCACCAGCCATCCAGGGTTCTTCCAGTGGGTACTCAGGCCACCAGTGTTCTTCCAGCTCCTATTATAGTGCCATGCCGGAGAGTTCATACCACCCACCGGCTATTTAGGCTTCTTCCAATGGGTCTATAGGCCATCAGAGTCAGACATCAGGGCATCAGATCACCGCACCGTGGGGCGGTTTTGAGTGCAAAGATCTCAGTCACATGAGGAGATTCTGCTCCAGGCTTCGAAGCACAGTGCAACAGGGTCATTAGCCCGTGATTACAGCACCGGCTGTCCGACTTCCTAAAGGCGGAGGGCAGGTTGATTGGGGCCGTCCTAGAGGTGAAGTCCAGGTAGGGAGAGGTCAGCCAGCTACTGTTCAGTCAGGTGGAGGCCAGTCAGCTGACGCTCCAGCCAGATTCTATGTTTTTCCAGCCAGACCAGATGCATTGGCCTCAGATGCCATGATCAGAGGTATTATTACAATCTGCGGTAGGGATGCTTCGTGTTATTTGATCCAGGATCTACCTATTCATATGTATCATCTCTGTTTGCTCATTTCCTGGATATTCCTCGTGAGTCCTTAGGTACTCCTATTTATGCGTCTACTCTTGTGGGCGATTCTGTGGTTGTGGATCGGATCTATTGGTCCTGTATGGTCATATACTGTGGTTACGAGACTAGATCTGACCTTCTGTTACTTGATATGACCGACTTTGAGGTCATCCTGGGCATGGACTAGTTATCCCCATATCATGCCATCCTTGATTGCCATGCTAAGACTGTTCCTTTAGCGATGCCAGAGTTGCCGAGATTGGAGTGGAAGGGTCCTCCGTTAGTACCTCTAGTCGGGTTATCTCTTTCCTGAAGGCTCAACATATGATTGAGAAGGGTTGTTTGGCTTATCTAGCCTATGTTTGGGATACCACCGCAGAGTCTCCGACGATTAATTCAGTGCCAGTAGTCCGGGAATTTGCCGATGTGTTCCCTTTTGACCTTCCAGGCATGCCACCGGATCATGATATTGATTTTTGTACTGATTTGTCTCTAGGTACCCAGCCTATATCTAACCCACCGTACTGCATGGCTCCGAAAGAGTTGAAGGAATTGAAGGAACAACTTGAGGAGTTGTTAGCAAAGGGGTTTGTGAGACCAAGCGTATCACCTTAGGGTAAACCAGTGTTATTTGTAAAGAAGAAAGATAGGACTATGCGGATGTGCATTGATTACCGCCAGTTGAACAAAGTTACCATCAAGAACAAGTACCTGTTGCTGCGCGTTGATGATTTGTTTGACCAGTTGTAGGGTGCTGGGTGTTCTTTAAGATTGACTTGAGGTTAGGGTATCATCAGCTAAAGATTTGGGACTCAGATGTCCCAAAGACTACTTTCCGTACTAGATATGGCCATTATGAGTTTCTGGTGATGTCCTTCGGCTTGACTAATGCCCCAACGACGTTCATGGATTTGATGAACAGAGTGTTTAGGCCTATATTGATTCCTTTATTATTGTCTTCATTGATGACATCTTGATTTACTCACGTAGCCTGGGGGAGCACGAGTAGCATTTGAGAGTGGTGCTTCAGACATTGCAAGAACAGAAGCTATATGCTAAGTTCTTCAAGTGTGAGTTTTGGCTAGAGTTTGTGGTGTTCTTGAGGCATTTTGTATCAGGAAAGGGCATTAAGGTGGATCCCAAGAAGATTGAGGCAGTTCAGAGTTGGCTATGTCCCACTTCGGTGACTGAGATCAGGAGTTTCCTGGGTTGGCAGGTTATTATTGCCGGTTTGTGCAGGGTTTTTCATACATTGCAGCACCTCTGACTAGATTGACCCAAAAGGGTGCTCTGTGCTGTTGGTTTGATGATTGTGAGGCGAGCTTTTAGAAGCTCAAGACAGCTCTGACTACAACAACGGTTTTAATGTTGCCTTCCGATTCGGGGATGTATACGATGTATTGCGATGCTTCACGCGTTGGCTTGGGTTGTGTATTGATGCAGGAAGGGCGAGTTATTGCATATGCTTCGCGTCAGCTAAAGATTCATGAGAAGAATTACCCTAAGCACGACCTAGAGTTAGCCACGATTGTTCATGCTCCTAAGATCTGGAGGCATTACCTTTATGGGGTGTCATGTGAGGTTTACACTAATCATCGCAGTTTACATCATTTTTTCAAGCAAAGGGATCTCAATTTGAGGCAGCGTAGATGTCTTGAGTTACTGAAAGATTATGACATCACCATTCTTTATCATCCGGGCAAGGCAAATGTGGTCGCGGATGCCTTAAGCAGGAAGGCAGAGAGTATGGGTAGCTTGGAATTCATTTTAGTAGAGGAGAGGCCACTAGCATTGGACATTCAGTCCTTGGCTAACAGACTTGTGAGGTTGGAAATTTCAGAGCCCAGCCAAGTTCTTGCATGTGTTGTTGCCCAGTCTTCACTATTGGAGCAGATCAAGGCTCGACAGTTTGATGATCCGCACTTGGCAGTCCTCAGAGAGACAGTACTACAGGGTGGTGCTAAGGAGGTTTTTATTGGCGAGGACGGCGTTCTGCGACTCCAGGGTCGTCTATGTGTTCCTAATGTCGATGGCTTGAGGGAGAGGTTTATAGAGGAGGCACACGGTTCTCGGTATTCTATTCATCCAGGCGCTGCGAAGATGTATCGTGACTTGAGACAACATTATTGGTGGCATTGGATGAAGAAATACATAGTGGAGTATGTAGCTAGGTGCCTAAATTGCCAGCAAGTTAAGTATGAGCACCAGAGGCCAAGTGGCCTACTTCAGTAGATGACTATACCTTAGTGGAAATGGGAGCGCGTCACTATGGACTTCGTAGTTAGGTTGCTGTGGACCTTGAAAAAATTTGATGCAGTTTGGGTTATTGTCGAAAGGTTGACCAAGTCGGCACACTTGATTCCAGTTGTGACTACATGTACTTCAGAGAAGTTGGCCCAGATTTACATTCAGGAGATAGTTCGGTTGCACTGTATGCATGTTTCCATCATATCAGATGGAGGCCCTCAGTTCACTTCACATTTTTGGAGAACCGTACAGAGTGAGTTGGGGACCCCGGTAGAGCTCAGCACAGCATTTCATCCACAGACCGACGGGCAGTCAGAGCGGACAGTTCAGATCCTGGAGGACATGCTTAGAGCATGTGTGATTGACATTGGAGGGCAGTGGCATCATTTCTTGCCTTTGGCCGAGTTTTCTTACAACAACAGTTATCAGTCTAACATCGAGATGGCTCCATTTGAGGCTTTATATGGTCGGCGATGTCGTTCTCCTATCGGATGGTTTAAGCCCAGTGAGGCTAAGTTATATGGTACTGACTTGGTGAAGGATGCCTTGGAAAAGGTAAAGTTGATCCAGGAGCAACTTTGCACAACACAATCCAGATAGAAGAGTTACGCGGATCAGAAGGTCCGTGATGTATCATTTTTGGTCGGCAAGAAATTTCTCTTGAAAGTCTCGCCGATGAAGCGTATTATGAGATTCGGGAAGAAGGGCAAGTTGAGCCTCAAGTTTATAGGCCCTTTTGAGGTGTTGAGGCGAGTTGGGAAGGTTGCTTATGAGCTTGCTTTACTTCCCATCCTATCAGGAGTTCATCCGGTTTTTCACGTGTCTATGCTTCAGAGGTACCACGCCGACTTGTCACATATGTTAGACTTCAGCACTATTCAGTTGGATGAGAGCCTGGGTTATGAGGAGGAGCCAGTTGCCATTGTTGCTAGACAGGATCGCCAGTTGTGATCTAAGAGGATCTCCATGGTAAAAGTTCAGTGGAGGGGCCAACCAGTCGAGGAGGCGACCTGGGAGTCCGAAGAGGACATGCGGAGCAGATATCCACACTTATTAAGCACTTCAGGTATGCATCTAAACCCGTTCGAGGATGAACATTTGTTTAAGAGGTGGAGAATGTAACGACCCGATAGGTCGTTTTGCTTTCTAGCACCCTGTTCCCCCAAATAAGACTTCCCGTACTTGCTTTTACTGATTTATGACTTACGGGGATGGGTAGTTCGGAATTTGGAAGAGTTTGGGTTGAAATCGGAACACTTGGTTCCTTAAAGATGGCTTAAAAGGCCAAGTTTGACTTCGGTCAACATTTTGAGTAAACGACCTCGGAATCGGGATTTGACGGTTCCAATAGGTTTGTATGATGATTTTGGACTGGCGTACATTCGGATTGGGTTTTGGATGACCGGGGGGCGTTTCAGCGCCTAATAGTGAAAGTTGGCAATTTGAGCAAATTCCATAAGTTTGGGTTAAAATGGATTTTTATATTCTAGGCATCTGTTAGGGATTCCGAGCCTGGGAATAGCTTCGTATGGTGATTCTGGACTTAGGAGCACGTCCGGAAGTGGATTCGAAGGTCCGTAGGTCGTTTCGGAGTCATTTGGCGAAAGTTAGAACTTGAAGTTTTTGGAAAGTTTGACCGACGGTGGACTTTTTGATATCGGGGTCGGATTTCAGTTCTGGAAGTTGGAGTAGGTCCGTAGTGTCATTTATGACTTGCACACAAAGTTTGGTGTCATTCCGAGTTGATTTGATAGGAATCGAACGCGTGAAAGTGTTTTAGAAGTTTTTAGAGTTCATGAGTAAATTAGTGCGTTTTGGTGTCCAATTCGTGGTTTTTGATGTTATTTCGGTGTTCCGATCGCGCGAGCAAGTTCGTATGATATTTTAAGACTTGTGTGAGTAATTGGTGTTGATCCCCGAGGGCTCGGGTGAGTTTCGGACTTGTGGGAGAAATCGAAAACACACCAGATTTCTGGTGTTCTTGGCAACTGCTGCAGATCTTGCAAATGCGAGAGATTGTTCGCAAATGCGAACCTCACATATGCGATGAGGGATTTGTAATTGCGAAGAAGCCCGACCCAGGCAGCGTTTGTGCGGCACTTAGGCTGCATTTGCGATCCCAACAGAAGTCGCATTTGCGACTCTTTGGTCGCATTTGCAACCCCAGCAGCTGAAGCCCAGGCTTCGCATTTGCATGGCTTTTGTCGTATTTGCCACCCTCGCATTTGCGAACCTGGTGTCGCAAATGCGATATCAGAGGGTTGTGTCCAGCTCTTTTATTGCGGGACTTAGGCCATTTATTTCATTTCACTTCATCTCTTAGGCGATTTTTGGAGCTTTTGGAAGTGGGTTTTCACCTAGCACTTTGAGGTAAGTAATTTCTACACAACATGAGTTAAATACATAGATTATGGGTAGATTAACATGTAAAAATTAGTGAAAATCAAGGGTTTAGATGAAAACCTAGGTTTTTGATAAAAATGAGATTTGACCACTAAATTGGTTATGAAACTTAGTAAAAATTATATATTTATGTTCCTAAGGCTATGGGTAACAACTTTCTTCAAAAATTTCTAGAATCCACGCACGTGGGCCCGGGGGTGAATTTTATGAATCTTGCCATTTGGGGTGGGTAATCACTTTAATAGTGGAAATATGAACTTTTGAGCATAATTGATTAGTTTATATAATGTTTGATTAATTTCGAGTCGTTTGGCATCGAATTAGGAGGTTTGAGCACAATCTTGAATTGGGAAGTTGGCTTTGAGATGAGGTAAGTCTCCTTTTCTAACCTTGTAAGAGGGAATTAACCTCATAGGTGAATTAAACAAATGTGTGTACCTATTTGTGGGGGCCACGTATGTACGAGGTGACGAGAGTGCGTTCCTAGCTACTAATATGCTATTGTCCGGGTAGTCTAGGACCCATATCATGCCTTATTTGAAATGTTTGCGCCCTTACTTGTTAATTTGATTACTTGAGTCAAATCGGGAATTTCATGAAGGAAGTGTAAGAGGTTAAATTCACATATTTGAAGATTTAATGGAATTCTTGACTACAAATGTGAAATTTGTGCTTTCTTTGAAAATAATTGCTATTTGTGGATCGGACCGAGCGCCTCGGTAGTAAATAGAAGCATCTGTGATTCGCGCCGTTCGACCCTCTGATAGTGCACAATTTAATATTATGTTGGACCGGCCGTACGACCTCGGCATAATTTGCGCATGATGTTTATTTGGAACTCTCCATGACTTATACTGCTTAAATGCCTTGAAATGTAAACTATTAAGTTATATGACAGAAGTTGAAATCATAATTGTGAAAGAAGAACTTGTCACTTTCTGTTATTGAACTTTCAGTATTATTCATGATATCCATGCATAGTATAACTCTTTAATTATATTATTGATAGCCCATGGTAAGTGTCTAAGTCGATCCCTCGCCACTACTTCTTCGAGGTTAGACTGGATACTTACTGGGTACATATTATTTATGTACTCATACTACGCTTCTTTACTTAATTGTACAGGATCTGAGGCAGGTGCATCTAGTTGCCCGTCCGGCATAGTTGATCCCCACTTTGAGACTTCACGGTGAGCTGCCTTCCGAGTCGTTTTGCAATAGCTGAAGTCTTCCTTATGTTTTACTTTTCTGTCTATTTCCTCTCAGACAGTAGGCTAGCAGTATTCTTTTGTATATTCTACTAGATTGCCCACACACTTGTGACATCAGGTCCTGGCACACTTACTAGTAGACTTAGATTTGGGTTTTGCTTATATGGTTATGATTAGTACTTATTGCTTCCGCTTATTTATGTTTTACTTGCAAATTTCTAAATCTTTTTAACAAATAACAAAAAATTAATACTTAATAATTTACTTAAACGGAAGCCCACTAGTTAATCGGTGTTGGCTTGCCTAACAACGGTGTTCGGTGCCATCACGGCCTATAATGGAATTGGGTCATGACAGAAGGGATCGCATTTGCGAAGAAATAATCGCTTTCCCATTTATTACTATGATCCTTATTGTCTTGTTACCTCTTAATTGTTGAGTTCCTCTATGACTCTGTGCATATCTGCTACATGTCCAAATTGTTGTGATTGCATGCGTTGTTATCGCGTGCCTTACATGTTTGTCATTTTTGTAAAGGTTGTTGTATTCCTTTGATTTTTACGTGGTTCCATTGTTGTCGTGTACTCATACCCTTGGTTGTAGAAATTGTTGTAAATTGAGTTATTGAATTATTGTTGTTGATTTAAATTATTGTACGGGGGATCGGGTTGCCCGCTACAACAGGTGAAATAAGGGAGGATATTTATATTGTGATTGTGCGGTGGGATCGGGTTGCACGCCGCAACAAGCGAAATAGGGGTGGACAGTCATGGTGAAATAAGAGTGAATTATGATATTGATATTATATGGTAGGATCGGGTTGCGCGCCACAATATATTTTGTTTATTGTTATGATATTGATATTGTACGGTGGGATCGGGTTGCACGCCACCAGGTGAAATAAGGGTGAATTGATATGGTGGAATAAGGGTGAATTATGCTATTGATATTATCTGATGGGATCGGGTTGCGCACCGCAAATATTTTGTGTTTTGTTGTAACGACTCAATCGGTCGTTTTGAGCATTTACACTTTTCTCGGTCGTTTGAGGGCATAAGTAGCTCTGTATGATGTATTATGACTTATGTGAATCGTCGGTTTTGGTTTTCAGGTTATTCGAAAATTAAGTTTGGAAGTTTGACCGGGGAGTTGACTTTTTGATATCGGGATAGAAATCCGATTTCGGAAATTGGAATAGCTCCATTATGTCATTTATGACTTGTGTGCAAAATTTGGGGTAAATCGGACATGATTTGATAGGTTTCGACGTCGGTTATAGAAGTTTGAGGTTTCAAGTTCATTAAGCTTTAATTGGTGTGCAATTCATGTTTTCCTTGTTGTTTGATGTGATTTGAGGGCTCGAATAAGTTTATATGGTGTTATAGGACTTGATGGTACTTTTGGTTGAAGACAACGGAGTCATAATTTACAGGGTGCACCACCACATGCCCGTCACCAAGCATGTGCATCACCTCAACATCAATCACATAACACGTAATTTGGGGTTTTATATCCTCGGTACTAAGTTTAGAAGAGTTACGTCTCTTAAACAAGCCAATTCCGACAACGAGCAAGCCAAACGATGCTCCAAGAATACCATCACGCGCGTTGCGACCTCCGAACGGCTCAAAACTAGCCAAAAGCAACTCAAATATATCAAGTAAAAGCCCAAGGAAGCAATTACAAATGATAAAGATCGAATCCTAAGTCAAATCCCAAATCCGGCCAAAAATCACACCCGGGCCCACGCCTCGAAACTCGACAAAACTCACAAAATCCGACAGCCCATTCAATTACGAGTCCAACCATACTAGTTTCACTCAAATCCGACTCCAAATCAATGGTCAAAACTCAAAAATTCATGTTATGAAACTTTAGGCCAAAACCCCCAATTTCCTCTTTAAATTCACCAACCAATTGCTAAAAATGAAGATGGATTCATGGAATATAATCAAAACTAAGTGTTGAACACTTACCCCAATCCTTGTGATGAAAATTGCTCAAAAATCGCCCCAATCCGCACTTGGAAATGTAAAAATGAAGCCAAAATCGTGAAACCTTGTATTTAACATTCTACCCAGCATTTTCGCATGTGTAGACACATTAGCCTCTTCTGTGGCGTCGCTTCTGCGACATAACCTCCGCTTATGCGAAATCAACTGAGGGCTCGACTCTCACACATGCGGACAACATACACGCATCTGCGACATCGCAGGTGCGAGCCACCATTTGCACCTGTGAAAAACCTCGCTCTTGTGCTCCATCACTTCGCACCTACGCATCCGCATATGCGTCCAAATCTCCGCTTGTCTTCCTCACCCAGCACTATTTTCGCTCCTGCGACCACCGTACCTGTGCATACCAACCGCAGGTGCGGTCACACCAGAACCAGCAATAGCAACATTGAAGAAAATGATCCAAAATCAATCCGAAACACGCCCGAGCCCCTCGGGACCCCGTCCCAACATACCAACAAGTCCCATAACATAACACGGACCTACTCGAGGCCTCAAAACACACATAACAACATCAAAACGACGAATCCCACCTCAATTCGAAATCATTGAACTTTGAAACTTCATCTTCCACAACCGATGCTGAAACCTATCAAATCACGTCCGATTGACCCCAAATTTTGCACACAAGTAACATTTGACATTATAGACCTGTTCCAACTTCCGAAATCAGAATCCGACCCCGATATAAAAAAAAGTCCACTCCCGGTCAAACTTTCCAAAATTCCAACTTTCGCCATTTCAAGCCAAATTCTACCACGAACCTCCAAATCACGATCCGGATGTGCTCCTAAGTCCAAAATCACCCAACGGAGCTAACGGAACCATCAAAAATCCAATCCGAGGTCAATTACTAAAAAGTCAAACTTGGTCAAACTTTTCTAATTTGAAGCTTCTAGCTGAGGATCATTCTTCTAAATCAATTCTGAATGATCTGAAAACCAAAACCGATGATTCACATAAGTCATAATACATCATACGGAGCTACTCATGCCCTCAAACAACCGAGCGAAGTGCAAATGCTCAAAACGACCAGTCGGGTTGTTACATCCTCCCCCACTTAAACATATGTTCGTCCTCAAACGTGCGCAGAGTTGTTCCAAAGCCATCAAATCGTAGTGTAACCTAACCATGCACATACCCAGGGGTGATCCCACATCACCCTATCCCATATAGGTTTGATAACACAACATGACTGAAATTTCTTAATCCAACCTAGTCCATAAGTCTTAGAACCCAATTTTCACATCCGAAATTTTCTATAAGATCAGAATCTCGCATCTACACATTGTATAAGTCTGAACAAGTTATATCAAGCCATAGCCATAACCCAAGATGAAATGACAAGATATACCACATAACTCAAAAACTCACAGCGATAATTTCTAATCACACTAGCTGCTCAAAACAACCCAATGCCAGTAATAAACCTCTTATCAAACAGAGCCTCGTTCTAACACCTTCATATATTGCCAACTATGAAAGAAACACGCAAAAACTCATAACCATTCACCAGATCAACAATTTTTGGAACTCCATCTCCTTCGGTAGGAACTTTAGCAAATCTCTAAGCTGATCAACATCAATATCCTTCCAAATATACCGCAATCAGATCCGATAGCACCCATTCTAGGCCCAATGACCTCATCTCATCCAACACGACCACCCTAGTGACATGACATATCAACGCAATCTAAAGCCACAACCTGTGCAATCCGTGATTAATAAGCGACATTCTAAATGTACTCAAACATGAAAAATGACATCAGACAAGAGAACCGTCCACAAGCTAAACGGGTATCACCATGGCGCAATTCTAAGAACCCATCACACACCGCAGAACCAAAACACCCGAATTTAACACAAAGGATTATACCTCTACATAACTCTGCTACAATGCGTGACCCCATCCAAACGCTGGTCCATATTATATACCTCGAGCCACCCTGCTCAAAATCCATAACCACTCGAAATTCGACATCAAGTACCCAAAGTACATTACTATAGCCACAGAAACCAAATAACACAATGCGGCCATCCAGAAAGAACATAGCCAACGTGCAATCAATCACGCAATACCCAAATAATCACCTTGCTCAAATTTCCGTTATAAAGCCCAAAAAGAACCGCACCATGTGTGCATATAACCAACGAATCACAACTCCTCGTAATATAGAAGGGTAACTCACAGATCATTTCAGAACATGAATAAGCTCAACAACAACTAAATGGCATATCCCTCGGCAATAGCAGTTCGGAGTCAACAAATCTGACCCGGTGCAGAACACTTATCTATATTGGGCCTACCAATAAACCCCAAATCAACTCCTGTCACCCACAATAGATAAATAACCCTCCGAAAGTTCACAATTACTGAATCACAACACATACTAACCTCTGACTAACCTTGGCTACATCTTCACATTCCACACCCACAAAACAATCTACTCACGAGAACTCCCAGTCTCCAAATCCATAGAACATACGAGTCACCATATCTAATCTCAACTCCACTGCCTGAATGTCTATTACATCTCATACACGCGACCATCCACGCGGAATACTTCAAAAATTCTTCCGTGCCTCATGGCAGAATTGAATATCAACAGTCGATCGACCAGGAGAGTGCCGCAGTACCAATGGAGTATTCATCAATCAAAACACATCGCCCCTTCTGAAATGTGCACTATCATCAAACCATGCCAAATAGTAATATCATACCTAGTCATCTGAAATCGTCCATGCCGCCTAATAATTTATGACCTTTTCAAAACTAAACCGTGACCTTGCACATGCCAATCTCGATCCTACACAAAACACCGCATATACCATGCCATCCTATGATAAATACGAGAACTTCATAAGCCACTCTGAGTCACAAGCAACTACATACTCAATTAGCCAAAAACCTTACACTTGATCCCATCCAAGAGAAAATCGCTATACATCACATGATCCTCACTTCAGTAGGAAATATACTTCTCTAAGCGTGGTAGAAAACCATCAAGAATCCTCCGAAGCCCATTTGCACTTAACCAAACCGTCAGGACTGACTCCTTCTAACTCAACCACGCTACTCAAGCCATCAAAACTCGAGGGTATCGCCACAAAACAACTGTAGAAGCTTACTGCATCATAAGAACCAAAAGAGCCAATCACATCCGTTACCCTGCTGATCCAACCTGTTACAAGCTGTCCTAATTTTTCCGAGTTCCTTCCAAATTTCACACAAATTGATACTTTTCCTTGCTACCACACTACTACCCTTAACCAAAACTTGCCCCACGAACTTTAGCATATAACCACACCGCCCTAAAGCTTCTAAGTCACTGAATTCCCTCTTATGTATCCTAAAAGTACCACACCCAAAATGCTTACTCTGAAGAGACTTCATGCGAATCCAAAGCCATTACCTTCACCTTCCTGATACTGATATGTAGAATCCATAATGATATAGAAATGTTACAAAGTCCTGACACCATCCAATATAAACCTTAGTTTCTAGCCAAATACACATCTTGGAGATTCCCAATTGTTACATATAAATCTTGAATCCATTAGAACCATTCTCGAGGGTCATTTAATCTGGTCCAATCTTAATTAAACTGGTCAAACAGACCGAATGACCTATGCCCCATTAGTACAAACCCAAGGAAGTAATCCATTCTTCTAAGCAGCCGAGCGATTTCCTACTCCATGCACGCTACATCGTTTACAACATAACCTCCACTTCTGCGGCGTCGCTTCTGCGGAATCAACTAATGAATCGACCCTCGCACCTGCGGATAACATACCCACTTCTGTGACATCGCAGGTGCGAGCCACCATCCGCACCTACGAAAAACCTTGCTCTTGCGCGCTATCACTTCGCACCTACGCATCAGCATATGCGCCCAAATATCTACTTCTGCGGTCTTCCTCACCCATCACTATTTTCGTTCCTGTGACCAGTTCGTCGCTTCTGCGACCACCGCACCTGCGCATACCAACCGCAAGTGCGGTCACACCAGAACCAACAATAGAAACATTGAAGAAAATGATCCGAAATCAATCTGAAACACGCCCGAGCCCCTCAAGACCCCATAACGACATACCAACAAGTCCCATAACATAACACGGACCTACTCGAGGCCTCAAAACACACATAACAACACCGAAATGATGAATCAAATGTCAATTCAAAATCATTAAACTTTGAAACATCAACTTCCACAACCGATGCCGAAACCTATCAAATCATGTCCGATTAACCTCAAATTTTGCACACAAGTAACATTTGACATTAAGGACCTTCTCCAAAATTCGGAATCGGAATCCAACCCCGGTATCAAAACAAAGTCCACTCCCAGTAAAACATACCAAAATTCTAACTTTCACCATTTCAAGCCAAGTTCTACCACAGACCTCCAAATCACGATCCGGAAGCGCTCCTAAATCCAAAATCACCCAACGGAGCTAACGGAACTATCATAAATCCAATCCAAGATCAATTACTAAAAGGTCAAACTTGGTTAAAGCTTTTCAATTTGAAGCTTCTAGTTGAGGATCATTCTTCTAAATCAATTTCAAATGATCTGAAAACCAAAATCGACGATTCACATAAGTAATAATACATCATACGGAGCTACTCATGCCCTCAAACAACCGAGCAAAGTACAAATACTCAAAACGACCGATCGGGTCGTTACATTCTCAAACGGGTCTCTAGATATCGCCTTTGTAAAAGGATCAGCTATCATGCTTCGCGTAGGAATGTACTGTAAATTCGTCTATGCACTTGCTACTATGTCTCTCACAAAGTTATACTTGATGTCAATATGTTTGGTCTTGATGTGATACATAGGATCTTTTGTGTATGCAATGGCTACTTGACTATCACAATATAGAGTCATGGGACCCTGAGAGTCCTTTGTAATATCCAAATTCTCAAAGAATCTCTTCAACCAAAAAACTTCTTGTACTGCAGACGCACAAGCCACGAACTCAGCTTTCATAGTTAAAAGGGTTGTAAAGGTTTGTTTCTTACTTTTCCAAGATATAGCACCACCATTAAGTAAGAAGCATAACTAGATGTTTATTTTTTATCATTCCAGTCACCAGCCCAATCAACATTTGTATATCCTCTCAAGTATAAATCATTTCCACTATAACATAGTGAATAATCTACAGTTCCCTTCAGGTATTTGGAAATTCTCTTCACAGCTTTCCAATGATCTCTTCTAGGATTGGATTGATACCTGCTAGCCTAACCTATGGCAAAACAAATATCTGGGCGAGTACACATCATAGTGTACATCAATCTCCCCACGGCACTTAAATACGGAACTCGAGACATGTCTTGCTTTTCATTTTTAGTCTTGGGACACATTTCAAGGCTTAAAGTTTCACCTCTCGCTATAGGGATATCCATGGATTTGCAACTATTCATGCGAAAATGCTCCAAAATTTTCTTAGATAGAATCAATAACTTTTCGGAACGGTCTCTTTGGATCTTAACTCCAAGAATATAGTCTGCCTCACCCATATCTTGCATGTCGAATGACTTTAAAAGTCATGACTTGGTAGTTTTTAAATACTCCAAATTGTTTCTGGCCAATAAAATATCATCCACGTAAAGAGAAAGAATTACAAACATCCCACTGGACTTCTTCACATAAATGCAATGGTCTTCACTGATCATGGAGAAATCATACGAGATCACCTCCTTGTGAAATCTCAAATACCATTGCCTTGAGATTGCTTCACGCCATAAATAGATCTTTTCAAATTACAGACCTTCTTTTCTTGGCCTTTAAAGATGAAGCCTACAGGTTGTTCCATGTAGATTTCTTCGTTTAGTTCTCCATTGAGAAAAGCTATCTTCACGTCCATTTGATGTAATTCCAAATCGAAACGTGCAATAATAGCCAAAAGTAAGCGAATTGAGGTAAATTTCACAATTGGTGAAAATGTTTCCTCATAATCTATTCCAGCTTCTGGAATAAAGCCTTTTGCCACCAATCGTGCCATGTATCTTTCTATTGACCCATCCGCTTTGCATTTAACTTTGAGAACCCATTTGTTCCCAATGGCTCTACGCCTAAGAGGTAGGTCAACTAGATCTCATACTTTGTTGGTTTACATGGATTCTAATTCTTCTTTCATTGCTTTCATCCACTCATCTTTTCTGGGGCTCGATAAAGCCTCAATTACAGGCTTTGGCTCATCCATTTTGGTGGGAATACCAAGAAAACGTAATCTTCAATCTCATAAGTACATATCAGTATATTTTTCTTGGTGTTCTTTCGTAGTTGAAATTCGGATTTGTCAGAAGGATTTTGGATTGAGAACTCCAACTCCCACTGGGATCAAGAACAAGAGCTTGATCGATTTGATTATCAACTGTGTCAGAAGACACTTGCTGACAATCTGAGTTCAACATTTCATAAAGAGGCTCTCCATTCTTTACCTCGCCCTTCTTTGGAAGATCATTTTCAAGAAATATGACATCTCGCAATTCAATCTTAGTAATACTTCTATCCTCTAATTCACCAATGAACACATACCCTTTGGAGTGTACTGAATATCTTATAAAGATACATTTCTTGCCTTTTGGACCTAATTTACCAAACTTGCTAAAAGAATCTTTTATATATGTAGCACAACCTGAAGGTCGTAAATCATTTAAGTTTGGTTTATGACTTGTCCAAAGCTCATAAAGAGTGGAAGAATTTGATTTAGAAGGCACTTTGTTTATGACCGTGATCATGACGCTTTTTGTACGTGTCAAACTTGATTGTCAGCTGTCAAAGGCGAGTCACAATTGTACCCCCATATTCCTCTCTTAAAATGTGCCCATATGTCTTGAGCAGTAGGATATTGCTCACATTCATGGATGAGATCATCAGCAACTGAACTTACAATAATTGAAATCTTGTAAGTTTCCATATCCCTCCTGTGTTGGGTAGTGTTACCCTCCTCTGAGTGACTCATAACATGGTTAATACTTTTAAGAGCATCTTGCTCTTCGAGTACATACCACATGTTACGACTCTAGATGTCGTAATTTTCATCATTCAGTTTGTCACCCTAGTTCAAGTCAGCAATGATACTTTTTGATGCCATGTCTGTTATTAGAGACAATAATACAAGTTTAACTCATCAATATATATATTGCAGTCAATTTATGCATGTGATTACACACTCAAGCAAATTAATTATAATATTAATTCTACATTTAGCATAGAATCGAAAGGTCACTATGTTTTCTTTCATCATCTATATCTAAATATTTTAATTAATATTAAAATTTTCTTCTTAGTGTGTACTTTATTTCAAGTCTCAATCCATTACAAGATAAAATAATAAATATCATATGTAACTGGTGAGACAAGCAACATATTTTAAATTTCATTAATATAAAACATATAATAACAATTTACATGTTTGCTAGGACATCCATGTACCAATCGCATACTAACTCTTGCACATATACGTTAAAAGGTGCACTAGGCCAAATATCATGATAAATCTTAGTTAAAATTTTACCCCAAGGCTCTCGAAGAGAGTCCGTTAAAATAGCTAATGCTTTCCAATGAGTAATTTCTATGTAATTAGCCAATTTAGTTTTTTTTAACTGAAAAAGATATACATGTTCAGGAATTGAAGCATCAAAGCCCATTTTAAATTCCTTAAACTCCCTAATTTTTTCTCCTTCCCTTCCCTCAGCCCTCTGATCCCTTAACTCATTTTGCCTCGCTCTTGGGACATTCCTGATGACTTCAGGCTTCGAGTCCGAATCATTACAGAATAAGTACCGCGATGATGTATCCTTCTACGTTGTCCCCTTCCTTGACTTCGAGAACTCCCACTTGGAGTAATTTGAACTTGTCCCTGTTCAGCCATATCTGAAATAGGACCAAGGAAATAATAAGAATGGCTACAACCACTCAATGTGACAAAATATGTCACAATAACTCGTAGAAGTGTATAAATGTAAGGAATATGGCTAAACAATTTTACAAAAAAAAAATGTGTACCAAGACCAATTTTTTTGGCGTAATTTCATTTGGAAAAACATACATTAAAATACTAGGAACCAAATGTTTAGTATTCATAATACTTGGACAGAATGTTATTCACATATGTATTTCACTGTATTTGTCTTTTCAGGTAAAGAAACCAAGACATTGTTAACTGTAGACATGTGATATTTGACCCTCCCCAAGATTTTACATATTTTAGTATATAAATATTTAGTTTAGGCCTAATATCGCTATTTCAATTAGTTTTGACTCTTTTACTTTATTTTGTCACAAAAATGAAAACTACAAAAATATTTTTTCTTTTAGCTAATTGATATAAAATAGTTTCACTGTTAATTTTTAATTTTACTTAATTAATTAGAAATGATTTCATAATTTTGTAGTTGTTATTTTAGGAGCTAATATTTTTAGTCTACTAGAGTTAAAGAGCCACTTTTAAAGGTATATTTGGCCAAAATTTGCCCCAATTCGGACTTAGCCCAAAAAATTAAGCCCAATACCCAATACCCATTAAGCTAAGCCTAGAGACCCTTCTAGACTCTTCTTCTTAACAAAATAAAAAATCCTAGAGAAACTAGTCTTGAAGCTTCAGCCATTTTTCAAAAAAGAGACCCTCCCTCCCCCTAAACTTCTTCTTCTCCATTAAAACAATAGACCATCGTCCCTCTCCACACTTCAACGCCCAGCAACAGAACGCCCATCTCTACTCCTTCTTCCTCCACGAAAATCAGTCCAAAGGTCCCATAAACCCAGCCTAAATAACCTCCAAAACCCAGACGAAAATCAGTACCAAACAGTCCCAAAAACCACTGTCAAAACCGGTTGAGGTTCGAGGTCCGTGAAGTCTGTTCGGGATAAGGTTTGTACGTCAGTCAAGTACAAGGTGGGTTTAAGTTTTCCGGCGTCCGGCGCCCGGCGGGTGGATTGTGTTTGAGATGCCGTCGAAGGTTTCAATCCGCCGAAAAAGCTTCGATTCCACTTGTGAAGTATCCTCCAGCGAAGTCATGTAACTTTGTTTCCGCTTTATCCGGGGTTAGATTTATCTCACTTTATCTAATATATGGTTAGATGATTGTTGTTGTCTTACTCTATTTACCGCTGAAATTAGCTTTCTGATGAGTTTTCTATATAGAATGACAGTAGACAAACTTGCTGCTATTCAAGTTGAACACAAATGCTCAATGAAAATCATCAACATTGCCAAGTAAAATTGCTCCTACAATTTTTTATTGTACTGGTGAATTATCACTAAAATTCAACCTTTCTTAGAATTTTTTTTATAAGTAGTGTGATTTTAGGTCTTCTTTGTTTGGTGTTACCAGGGATTGTAGCTTGCGGCATTTTTATGTGACACTAGTTGCTATTTGTATCTTAGTTTTTTTACTTGCAGAGAAACTAAGGAAATACTCACAATCTTTGGACACTGCCCACAAATCTTCAGTTATTTTAGAAACTAGAACTGAACATATTAAGAATATAGCAAACTTCTGATTTTATATCTTCTTATCCCCACTTTCCTTTTATCTTCTTGTAATACCTTTCTTATATCAAAATTTTCAGATGATTATGATGGGAAGGAGGGATTATTAAGGCAATTTGACTTGAATATGGCTTATAAATAATCTTCGAAAATCGTAAAAATGCTTTTAGGCACGTTTTTAAAATTATCATCGTGATTGTGTTCACGTTCGCGTGACATAATTACGATCCTAAAAACAAAATGGGGTATGCGTTCGCGCAACTCCGACCAAACTTTCTTAATATTAATAAAGCGTGATTAATTGTGGACACGTATGCGTGACATGATTTTTGACGCGCCAAATGAAATGAGTACACGTACGCATGACTCGTTTTTAAGATAATTCCATAATTAAGAGTAACTAAGCAAATAAAAGCGGTTAAGGGGGTAGATGCACATAGGTTTAAAAATAAGTAATTAGACAATTTAATTGAGCCAAGTATGATTAAAGCGACCGTGCTAAAACCACGAAACCCGGGGATGCCTAACACCTTCTCCCGGGTTAACATAATTCCTTACCCGGATTTCTGTGTTCGCAGACCATAAATAGAGTCAAACTTTCTTGATTCGGGATTTTAAACCGGTGACTTGAGACACCATAAATTATCTCAAGTGGTGACTCTGAATTTGAATAAATAATCCCGTTTCGATTATGTCACTTTAATTGGAAAAACTCCCTTATACCCCTTTGTGGGGTAGAAAGAGGAGGTGTGACAGCTCTGGCGACTTTGCTGGGGAATCGAACCCAGAATCTCTGGTTCAGGGTTCAAGAATTCGAGCTTTTAACATGATTGTTACTTGGCTTTGTTTATTGTTAATATTACTGTATTTTGTGAACCTAATGTGCTAATTGCTGTTTATTTACCGTTTCTATATTATTTGAATTGTATTAAAATGTCTTCTTACGCCACCCTGCTGAGTCTTCTAAAATATGGTGCACACGTACGCGTGGCCCACTTTCTATTAGAAGTCATACCAATTAGAACGAGGTTTGGGTCAGCAACAAGGCCGGGTAGACTTTCGTGCTCCCGGTACGTTGCCCCCACCTCGGCTCGAGCTGTCCGCTCGGGTAAGCCAGGTCTAGAACACAACCCCAGGTCTAAACCTAGAATAATATAACCTCATGCCAGATCCCTAGTAGGAACGTTTGTTTGCATCACGTGCATTTGACTTAGGGGACTCAACACAGGGGTTGGGTCCGTCTAGGACAGGAGTACCCAAAAATAAAAGACCATCCTGATGCATCCTATGTGCTACATGTTGCATTTCTTCAAGGGTAAAAGGGTCATTTGGCGGACCAATGATGGTTGAGGGTAAATGAGAAAGAAAAGAGGGTGGAGTGTGAAAATAAAGCAAGTAGGGCCCAGTTATGTTTTTCTTTCACATTTTGTTTAAGAAAAAGACAAAAATATTGAAAAATCCAAAAAGATTTTGCACTTTCCCATTATTTTTCAAAAAAAAATACAAAAAAATATGTTTTCTCTAAATTAGTTGCTTTTTTTTATTCTCGACCGTATCCAATCTGCCCAAACTACGCATACATGATTCTCGTCTTTCGGGGCGGGATACGTAGGTAGCCCAAATAGGGTCCGGTCTTCCTAGTGAGTCTTAAGTTCTTGGCTTCGCGGGGTCTTAGCCAAATCTTGCATGTCTAGCCACTTTTGGCCACGTAAGTCGTTTTTCCAAAATAGCCTCAATCATGTCTTGCATATGTCCAACAGGAAGTGTTATTGTCTCACATAGTGTTCTAGGTCTTTAACTTTATTTGGTCTTAATTTTCTCATACAGGTGTGGATCTACTTATCGGAATTTGAGCATGACAGACGCCCCGGGACCATCCAGTCAGGATCGCTCATTCAGGATTTTGCTTAAGAGATTTTTAATGTTATGTTTTGAGTCTGTTTTTCTTTTTATGTCTTCTTTTACCTTCTAGTTTTGTATAATAATGTCGAGTCTTTTAGGTGATGTTAGAGTCTGTCATAGTCTAGTTAAGTTTGTCGAGTCTTTTATCATTGTACTTCCTATTTTGTATTTAAAAAATGTGTTAATAATCAAAATCCAAAAAAAGAGATTTTGCGTTTTTATATTTTCGTTAGAAGTTTTCTTTCAAATACTAATTCTAGAAATTATTAGAAAAAAAAATTCTTTTGAGGTGGTTTTTCTTAGGAATTATTATCTAGAACTCAAAATAGAAATTGCTTTTATATTTCCTTTAGCATAATGATACTAAAAATTCAAACCAAAAAAAAATTCTTTTGATACCTCTTTAGAAGTTTTCTTTAAGATATCAATTCCAAAAATCCAAAAAGATTTTCTTTTGAGGTTCTTTTTTGGGAAATTAATGAAAAACAGAAAAAAGAATATTCGTTTTATTTTCACTAGAACTTTAGGACATTATATATAGAAGAAAAAAAACATACTTTATCTTTTGTTTATCTTTAGAGTTTCTCCCGTAGGTAATCAAAAGTTGAAATCCAAAAATATTTTTTGTATCTTTTTCATTTCTCGTTTCGAAATCTTTCTTCAGGGTATCAAATGAAAATTCAAATTTTTTTTCTTTGGTATATTCTTCATATTTCCTTCCTAAAAAAAAGAATCAAAAAATATTTTTTCTCTTCTAGGGTTTTTTCCTTGATAATTTCTCATAGAGTATCTGTTTCAAAAAAGAATATATATNTTTTCCTTAATAATTTCTCATAGAGTATCTATTTTATATATATATATATATATATATATATGCTCGTTTAAGATTGAGTTTAGAATAGATTATAGAATATTAAGTCTAAAAAAAGAGAGATTTTCTTCTTTTTTTCTCATCAGAGTAGTCATTAAGGTAAAACAAAGATAAAGAAAAAAAATTAAAAAAAAAAAGAAACATTTTTGTTTAGTCTATTCTCGATTTTCCAGAAATACGCTTGATCTGATTCATGAGGGACATGATACGTAGGCAACCTACATAGGGTTCGATCGAGTAATCATTTTAAGCAAAAAAATAAAAGCAAAAAAAAGGAAAAAGAAAAAAAAGAGAATGAAGTTGTGGGACGTGAGAAATGAGAGGAAAGAAAAGAGCGATAAGTAAAACAAAAGAGGAGAAAGGAAATAAAAAATCAAGCGGTGCTAGAAAGGAAAATGAAGTGGAAAAGGGGCAAGAGCTGTGAAATCGGGATGATGCCATACGACCTTCGTACCCTCGAAGTCATTTTAGAACCGATTACTGTGACTAGGTGCATTGCACATAAAGTGAGATTATCTTGTGTTAAATGCCCTAACGCTAACATGATGACTTCATTTTGTTCCTCTTTGTTATCTTCATTATAGCAGAAGGGTGGTTGGTTTGTGGTTCTTAAAGTGGTAACTCTTCTCTACAACATAAAGTCGAACGGCAATGGCAGATAACAACAGAATTGAGTTGGCTGATACTGGTTCCAGAAAGCAATTGGTTGAATAGGACAATGGGTTGGTTGAAGAGGTAAGGATGTTAAGACAACACATGCCGGACATGTATCGGGATTGGATGACTGGGAAGGCACCACCACCGCCACCACCTAGCTTCCTTGATGCTACCCTTACCCAAACTCCGTTCATAGTGCCATATGATCCACCATACTCTCCAGATTTCCCCGCTTTTCATAGCTTTTCCAACCACCTTAGTAGCTCCATCACTCGTTCCCCAACTACCTTTTCCAAAAATTGCCCTCCTGTCATATCCATTATCCCCACGATCACAACTTCCCAACAATTTTTCCTTCACAGATCCAACAATGAACACCCACTCAAAACTCAGGATGCCTAATATTACTCCTCTGAGGTTGCCCACAAGGTCCCTGACTCATACAATCATAGCCCTCGGAATGAGCCTCATGTTGAAAATGAAAAGTTCACAGGAAAAGAAGGGCGAGATGAGATATCCAGGAAGCTGAAAGGTATAGAACAGTCCTTAAGGAGCATGCAAGGGATGGAAAATCAGATTAGCATGTCTTACAATGACTTATGTATGTTCTTTGATGTTCATCCGCCCGCGGGGTTTAAAATGCCAAAGTTTAATTTGTATGGTGGGCGTGGAGATCCAATAGCCCATCTGAGGGGTTATTGCAGTGAAATAAGAAGTGATGCCGGTAAAGATGAGCTGCTGATGGCGTATTTCAGTGAGAGCCTGTCTGGGGCAGCTTTGGAATGGCATACTCGTCAAGATGTCAGTAAGTGGCATACATGGGGTGATATGGCTCAAGATTTTGTTCGGCACTATCAGTACAATGAAGACCTTATCCCAGACCGCTTCTCCCTACCTCAGATGGAAAAGAAACCCAAAGAAAGTTTTAGGGAGTTTGGGTTCAGATGGAACGAACAAGTTGCTCGGGTCAGTCCTCCGATTGATAGAAAAGATGCTGTTGAGCCCCGCCAACGACAGGATCCAGTGGGCATTCATGCTAAACGCTTTTAGCCTCAATACCGACCCCATGAACATCCCCAAGTTCCACATAATCCACCCCAGTATTATCGTTCGAACAACATCCGATCATCTGTCCAACCACTAGGTCACTCCCTAGGATGAGCACTAGCATCCCAAAATTCTCGTGCGCCTTCACAGCATTTTTGAGCATCCAACAACCCTAGAAAATGGGGCATTGGAGGGGAACAAAGGCAAAGAAATAGTTTCACGCCAATCAGGGAATCCTACACAAGCTTGTTTGAAAAGTTAAAACATTCTGGCCTGATTGAGCCGCCCTTCGGCTATACTCCGGACCCATATGCAAAAGGTTTTGATCCTACTGTACGGTGCATGTACCACTCTAATGCCCAAGGTCATATAATTGAAGATTGTCGTGCTTTGAAAAGGGAAATAGAAAGAATGATTCAAGAAGGGATAATTGTGATCAAGGACAGTGACAGGGAGTATGCGAATCCTCTTGGGAACTTGCTGACTAAAGTTAATGATATTGAAGTTGGTAATGGTCTTGATAATTTTGATGTGGAACTCAGTGGCTAAGATGCCGAGGTTGGTAATTGGAAAGACACTCCTTTCTTGGTTAGCCAGGGAGGAGTCTTGGTGGTTTATTTTGTTGTCATTTCTGTTGTCCGGATTATTTCAGGGTTGTAATTCGGATATTGTCTTGTGACTCAAACCGTTCTATCCTTTTATTTTGCCTAGTTCGTTTAGTCGTAGTAACTCGTTTAGTGTTGTCTAGGTTTATTCCAGGGTTGTAACCCCAGTTTAGTTTTCTTGTTCTGTTGTTCGAACTGTTTCACTGTCTGTTTAATGTAATCTCTTGTTTTCTGTTATTTCTAGTCATTTTGTTTGTTTAGTTCACTTTTCCTTTTGTAGTTCTTTTCCTGCTGATTCTAGTGACATGGCATGCACGCATAATTCTCAGCCTGGTCTTAAAAATTAGTTTAATCATGAAGCAATGAAATAATTTTGAAGATGACAAGGACACTTGAGGAAAATAAGTACAGATTTGGATATTTTGAGATCATTTAAAGACCAAATTGTGTGAAACTGGGGCATATGGTTTGGGAAGTTAAGAGGACGACAAGAATTTGTTACAAGAAAGTGTGTCCCAGACAATTTGAAGCAAGCAACTTTGAGTTCAAGTGCATCTCAAGTTACAACATAAAGCCAAGGGTGTTTGCTCCAAACCGACGGAGCACATCCATTTTGAAGAAGAAATCACCCAAGAAGAGCTTTGTACTTGACAAGGCACTAAAGAAAGGTGGAAAGCATATCTGTGATACCAACGCCGATGCTGCAAACGAAATGCTATGCATGATTTTCATTTTTCATCTTCAGGTTGCATGTATTATACTTGGTATTCTTAGAGATTTGGGAGGCCCTCTTTCAGCTATCCAAACACTTTATACCCTTTGACACCCCTTTGAGTATGTGCTGATTTCTTTGACCTCACCTCTTTTGGAATCAAGTTAGAGTCATTAAAAAAATATATATCAAAAAAAAATCATACCCCTATAAGGTTTGTTTTAGAAAGTCAATCCAAAAAAAAAATCAATCAAAAAAATCAAAACAGAACAAAAGAGATAAAAAGAAAGAAAAAAAAAGAAAAGACAAGAAAAAGAGAAAAAGAAACAAGAGAAAATAGCATCAACAAAGAGTAGTCGTGTGAACTACGTTCGACCTGATTCTTGTCACCACAAGATACGTAGGCAGCCTTACAGTTTGGTCGTACCAAATAAAATATTTCATGATCCCACGAAGTCAAGAGTGGGGCATTTTGTCTTAGAAATTTCATCTCAAAAAAAAAGAAAAAAAAGAAAAAAGAAGAATCAAATTCTCTTGTTTTAGAAATTGGGGCAAAGTTCTGAAATGGATTCCAAAAGTTGTAAATAAATTAACCCTGTTATCTTAGTTATTTTGAGCCTTTATGATATCCTTTCTTTCTAACCCTGTCCAAAAGCCACATTACAGTCCAAAAAAAGACCTCCCAGATAATGTTTGAGAGTGCTGAGTTAGCCATGCCAGGAGCACATGATATTTTTACCATGGTTGATGCCTTGTCATCTGCAGAATCAGAGGAAATAAGAAGCAAAGAACAAAATGAGAGAGTCTTATTGGTGAAAACCTTTATAGACACTATAAGGCGACGGTGAGCAAAATGAGAGAGGCTTGATGGTGAAAACCCTTCGGGCACTACAAGTCAAATAAGGACCGTGATTCAGATAGGATAATCAGAGCATTAAAGCCCAGTTTCATGGAGAAGGGGTAAGACAAGAGTTGAACATTAGATTTGCTTGACAGACTAGGCCACTTAATCCAAAGGTGCATGTCATGGTCATTGGAGTTGGTAACCACATCTGATAAGTTTCTACTTGGTAATTTTCTTGTTAGGTATCATCTTTTTCCATTGTCCCCTTACTATGTTCCTATTGATTTGTTTAAGTCCTTTTCTTGAGTCTGTTTTATCAAAACAAGTGAGAAATAACTTCAAATTTTCTACCAGCTTTCCAATTGCATAAAGCGGAGTCTAGCTAGTACATCAAAGTGGCTTAAGTCAGGAAAGAGTAGTATGCGCACTGTGTTGATGACAATTGACGTGCTTTGGGATTCATGTGAAATACAAAGGTTCTGTATATGTCAATTCATGAGCACAATGCAACAGATAGAGGGTGTGAGCACGTGATTTTTGCCCTATATGAATTACTCCCATAATTTCGAAAAATAAAAAAATAAAAAATATTCTTTTCACTATTTGCAATTTCATGGATTTTCGTGGCATTTTTTTGTTAATTGTTTGTATTTTGTTTGTGCATTTTAATTAAATGAAAAATACAAAAATGTGTTGCATATGCATTTAGGAGTTAATTTTGCATTTTAGGAAATAATTAGTCATTAAATTTTATAAAAGGGAAAAGTCTAAAAAAATAAAAAATAGTTTATTTTAGTTGTAATTTTGAATTTAGGGTAGTTCGTCCTTTAATTTGGTTTAGTTAATGATAGTAACTAGGAGTTAATTGTTTTGTAATTTGTTATTTAGGTTTATTTTAATTTTGAAAAGAAAAAGAGAAGAAATAAATAAAAAGGGAAATTAAAAGAAAAGGAATTAAAAAAGAGAGAAGGTTTAAATTGGCCGTTCTGGTTAATTCTCTTAGGCCAACCGGATTTCCCAGCCCAAAAAATGCCCCAACCCATTAAACCGGCCCAAACCTGCACCTAGAACTCGGTCTAGCCCCCTACTAATTGAAGCGACGTCGTTTCGTTAGAATCAATCCCAGCCGTCGAGGTTTGATGATCAAACGGCTGAGAAGCTTGGGTCAGTTGATATATATATGTCCAAACGATCCTCCCCCCCTCAGGACCCCCTTACCCCCTCGTCTCTCCCATCTCTCACCAGAAACCCTACCGCCATCGCCCCTCCGCCGTCCGCCGACGGCCGGAAATCGTCTCCGCCGGCGGCGAATCTCCAATGGATCCCAAATTTACACCATATCCTCTTCTCCACCTCCCCTTTCCAAATCCATGTTTAATTTTCCTCAAAACCCTTCCAAACTCCTCGAATNTTGTTCTTGATAAGAACAAACACATAACAGTATCTGAAGACCAAAATTCGAGATTAGGCAAATTCAAACTCTCAAAATCAGTAAGGTCTTTTCCTTTTTTTATTTGATTCTGTTTGTTTTCGAATTTGTTGTGATAATTGTTAGTCGGTGAGTTTTGGTTTGAATTCTCCTTGTTTTTGTTCTGTGGATTTTCGTAGGCATTAATTTCCTGAGTTTGTTTGTTCTCGTTCACCTCAGTATTTCATCCCTTTTAAGATTAATTTAGGGCATTAATGTGATTTGATTTTGTCTTGTTCTTGATTTGGTTTGATTTTTGATTTGAATTTAGGAGTAAATCAGTGAGTTATTTTATTTTGTTTAGAATATAATTTCTGATTGGATTCGATTTTCGTTCTTGAATCAAAATTAGGGTCAATTAGGTTTGATTGGTTGATTCTGTGATGGCTTATGTAATTGGTCTAAGTAATTGATGTGGATTTTGATTAGTATTGTTCTTAGGTTTGTTCTCTGCTTATCCATGTTTCAGTATAATTGTTAGTTTACTTTAGTCAATTTCAATTAGTTTAGGTGTTTGGATATAGCTGATTAACTCTTAGTTTGGTGGTCAATTGATTATGGTTCAGTTAAAAGATATTTAGTAGGTAATTTTAGAGGTATTCAAGGGCAGTTAGGTATTCCTAAATAGAAAGAATGCTGAGTTTGAGACTAGAACCAACCAGAATCTTCTAGGACCTTCCAAACTAGGGCTTTAGTGTAAATTTCAGTAATTTTAGTGGGATAACTTGAGTAACAAGTCAGAAAATAGAGGGTTAAGAAGAAATAAGTGAAGGACTAATAGTGTAAATAGAAAATGAAAGGTCTGCTCTCATTTTGCCTATAAAAGGCAGTAGATACTGCCTTGTTTTACAAGTTTTCAGCTCCAAAATTCCCCCTAAAAGGTGCTCTCTAAGTTTCAGATCTGATTTTGAAATTCAACATTCAAAAAACCCCAAAAAACAATAGAAAACCTCTAGGAAAACCAAAAAAAAATACTGTTCCATCAGATAATTCAGGTTAACTTTGGCATTTAGATCGATTTTTATTCTTCTAGTTCAATACTTGGATTCTGAAACTTCAAGTGTTCCCTGGTCTGATTTCAAGCAATTTTGGGTCGGTTTAAACTGGTTTTGGATGAGCTGTACATCTGCTGAAGTAGTCTAATGCATTTCGAGCTTATTTGAGTGCATATCAAGTGGTCCTTGGGTTGATTTGTTAATTTCTGCTTGGTTTGAAACATTTTTGGAATCACTGAGTTATTTCTGGGCTAAAATCGGTTGTGTTTGTTGCTGTTTGAAACTCCAATCGTTGTTGCCTGCTCTGTTGTTGCTAACTTCTCCTTCTTCTTGTTACATTCTGATTTCCAGGTACACAATTGAAACTAATTTGATATAGCCTTGAAGTGAAAAGATGAAATGAAATGCTTAGCTCTTTGCCTCCTGAAATGTGCTTCTCCGGGCCGCCCTAGTTGAAGAAATAGTAGTTGATCTGTATATATTTACGTTTAAGTTTTTGATTTGTGTTTACATGGTTCCTGGGGTGTGTAACTTGGACTGCTTGGCACTGTTTGTGATTTTTAAACTTGATATTCTTCATCTAGTAGTAGTCTGCTTGGGACTGTTTGTGAGTTTTAAACTTGATATTCTTCATCTAGTAGTAGCTTGGTATAGAATAGTGTTAGTATTGTAGAAAATATCCTTGGTAATACAGCTGATTCAGATTTAGTTATCATATCCCTTAAAAATTGAAATAGAATTCAAAATAGATGCACGTTTGTATTAGTACAAGAGCGGTAGTATTGTGTAATTGTTCATACGCTAGTTAATCTAGTTTCTTCATTTACAGATTTAATCCATGCACAGAAATTCATAAGACTTTAACATGTTTGGTTAACCATGTATAAATTAGTTGAATATGTGCAAGATAATTGGATTCAGAGGGTAGCATGTTAGTTTGAATTTAGAGTTGATTGTGTGTTGGCCGATAATGAAGGCAGTCATGAGTGAATCAATAAACCAAGATGCAATTAAAGTCAGTAAGAGATTTGGGCTCCTCTAAGGCCCCAAACGTAACTGCTTCTGCTCAAACCAGACTTGGGCCCGACTCTGCTTAAGGCCCAGCGCTGGATAGCCCTCTCCCTCTCTTATAGTTAAATAACTTCCTCCTTTGGGGCTGCTTTGAAGCCCACCTGCTGAGATCTTAGTTGGTTATTAAATTTGATTCAGTATCGTGACATANGAATATTTAGCGTTAGCTTAATATAGCATAGCTTGCTCTCATGTGTTGGTTCAATAAACTACTGATTAGAAGTTGAATTTAGAATAAAAAGCTGGGTTATGTTATTGTTAGATCGAACTTGTTTTTAGTTTAAATACAGTAAATAGTCTAATTACTCACCTACAGATTCAATTCATGTATAAAAGTCAGCATGTTGAAATTAGCATGAATTTGGAAATGGTTACATGTTCACCAATAATTGAGGCCGTTGTGAGTTTAAAAATCAGTAGGCTGAGATTCAAATAGCATCAGTATAAGATCTGGGCTCATTTAGGAGCCCAAACGTAACAACCTCTGTTGGGACAGACCTGGGCCTGAATCTGTTTAAAGCCCAACGTTAGGCAGCCCTTCCCCTTTATAAGGTTAAGCCATTCTCCGTCTTTGGGGCTGTTTTGAAGCCCAGTCGATTGGGGCTCTTATTTGATTTAATATTGAGATGTAATACTTTCAATGATGGTTTAGTAACAAAATAATTAATTAATTAGGGCCTTTCCTTTGTTTTTTTAGAGACAATACATGATAGAAAATTGTAGATTACCTTAGGTTTACCTTTTAAAAATAAAACGAGATGGGCCTCGCCAAACAAAACAAACAAATTGCGGGCCCCTCGATAAATGCTTATACTAAAAATACTCAGACTTCGGGATGAGCCGTTTAGCGAATGTCACGGCTTTCCCCAAAGATAATAACACGTTAGCTACTTTAGGCACGTATTTTAAATAATTTTACCTTCCTAAATACGGGTGCACATTTATGTGACCCAAATCCAAATCCCAACGAAGTCGAAATGTGTCAAAAATTGCGGGTGCATTTATGTGACGCGGTTCGAGACGTGTTTTCACGACGTTGCAACTCTCTTAAAATAATAATAATAAAAGCGGTTCAAAGTTAAAAAGCACATAGGTCAAAACATGTACTAAAATTAAATAAATAAGCCAAATATGACAGTTGAGCGACCGTGCTAGAACCACGGAACTTGGGAATGCCTAACACCTTCTCCCAGGTTAACAGAATTCCTTACTCAGATTTCTGGTTCGCAGACTATTAACAAAGTCATAATTTCCTCGGTTCGGGATTCAGGCGGTGACTTGGGACACCATTAATCTCCCAAGTGGTGACTCTGAAATCTTAATAAATAAATCCCGTTCCGATTGTCCTTTAAGTGGAAAAACTCCTTTACGCCCTTGGGGGAGTAGGTAAAAAGGAGGTGTGACAGCTCTGGCGACTCCACTGGGGAAGAGAACCCAGAACTTTGGTTCAGGGTTTCGAGCTTAGATATATTGTTGTATTTGGCTTTATCTGATTTTCCTACATGTTTCATGCTAAATGTGCTAAATGCTTTACCGCTTTGATATTATCTGAACTGTATATAAACTGTGTCGAAACCCTTCTCTTCTCACCTCCTGGGATGTGCTCACTGGTTGAGACTCCCTATTCTGTTAGTGTCATACCTTGAAATAAGAAAGAGGCCGGACAAGTTACTAAGCCGGTTGGTTCCCGGTACGTAGCCCCCTCCTCGACTCGAGTTGTCCGCTCGGGTACACAGTCTAGAACAATACCCAGGTTTTGAACTTAGAATAACTTGACCTCATGCCGGATTCCTAGTAGGAACGCTTATCTGCATCACGTGCATTTTGACTTAGGGGACTCAACACAGGGGTTGGGTCCGTCTATGACAGGTGTACCCGGAATAATGGACCATCCTGATGCATCCTATTTGTGCATTTATCTGTTTTGGATTCGCATGCTGACCGGCTTTGAATATCTGGAAAATTGGAAAAACAAAAAGAGAAAATGAGAACATAGCAGTGTAGAGAGTTAATTACCTATATTAGAAAAACCAATGTCCAAGTAGTGCCGAAATGCTGCCGGATTTTTGAGAAAATGAAAGAAAAAGAAGAAAAGTAGTTTTTTTAGTTTGTTTTGTTTACCAATGGAAAAGAAAAACAAAAAAGAGTTTTATTTTCAAATTAGTTTGTTTATTTGCCACTGAAAAAGAAAATATAAAAAAGAATCTTGCTTTCAGAAATAGTGTATTTGCCAACAAAAACAAAAAGAGTCTTGTTTTCAAAAAACTAGGTTTATTTGCCCGAACTACGCATGTTTGATTCTCACCGGATGTGAGATACGTAGGCAACCCCCATAGGGTCCAACCTCCCATTTTCACAAATACCCAAGAATGCCAAATTTTTTAATTTCGTCAGAATAAGTCGGGTGCCTCCATTCTTGTCTAAAATAAGCCAAACGTCCCTAAAAGGGCGCCGGAAGGCGTTTTTGCAAGAACAGCCACCCTGGGTCATTGTCAACGGTTAGCAGGCACAGCCTTAAAATCTTCTCCCCGAACTGCTGAAAGGTCGTAACTGCAAAACCGACCGTTTGCTTTAAAATTAGAAATTTGAACAAAAATAGTGTCATTTTTCCCTTTTAGGTCAAAATAAGTGATTAAATCACCTTAATAAATGTGCAGGATGAGCACGACTCAAAATGAACCTTTTTCAATCATGCATAAAATCCCTTTGGAGTTGCGTCTGTGGTGGAACGACCTAGGAGGAGAAGGGCAAGATGAAGTCAAAAAATATTTGAAAGGGCTTACTGGTTTGTTAGAGATTGTGCCTCGGGGAGACATTATCAGAGCATTGGTCACATGTTGGAACCCGGCACATAACGTCTTCCATTTCTCGGACTTTGAGCTAACCCCGACACTAGAGGAAATAGCCGGCTACATCGGGAAAGACGAGATTCCTTTAAGGCACAAGTGCTTAGTGGCTCCAACAACTGTAGCTGTGGACAGATTCTTAGACTCACTGAAGATAAGCAGGACGGTCCACAACGCAGACTTGGCGAACGGCTTTTCTACTCCACACTTCATATATCACAGATATGGCCACATAGGAGGCTTAAACAACCCGGAAAACAAGATATGTAGCAAAGAAAACCGCTAACAATGGGAAGAACATAGACGTTTTGCTTTTATGGTGGTCTTTTTGGGGCTTTTGGTATTCCCGAGGAAAGATGGGAACATTGACATAAAAATAGCCGGGGTCGCCAACACTCTACTCACTCAAGCCAAAAGCACTCTTGCGCCTATGATATTAGCCGAAATCTTCCGCGCTCTTACAGCCTGCAAAGCCGGGGAGACTTCTTCGAGGGGTGCAATCCATTATTGCAAATGTGGATGACCGAACACCTGTGCCATCGTCCTCAGTTCCTGAGTTATGGGTCTACAAAGAAAACATGTATAGAGGAGTTTTACACAAGGATTAAGGGGATCAGCCTGCCCGAGGGATTCACGGACTGGACATCATACTTTCGGTCCCTCACCGCTAGTCAAATAGAATGGACATTGGGATGGTTGCCTGTTGATGAAATCATATATATGCCAGCAACGGGGCCGCACTTCCTTTTGATGGGTCTTAAGAGAATTCAACCTTATGCTCCATATCGGGTTCTAAGGTAACTCGGGAGATGCCAGATAGTGCCGAAAGACGACGATTGTAGCATCCAAGTGGTTGAGATTGGTCCTGATGGACAGTTTCCTGAAGCAAGGGTTCACCAGGTTAGGAGCGAATGTCAATACTTGGCGGCGAATACTTGTGTACGGGATCGATCTGAAGGAGAAGTTTCACCTGAGTACCATGCTTGGTATAGAAGGGAAGTTGCATTTGGGAGGCCGGCTAAAAGACCTCACCTCCAGGATTTTGTTGAATCCTCACAAGAACAGTGGGCTTGGTTAGCTAAAGAAAATGAATACAGGGCCCGCATAGGAGCATTGGAAAAACAGGTCCAAGACCTCCAGTTTGAAAACAGCGTGCAAGCCGCGGCTGACGAGGGTGAGAGAAAGAAATTGGCCAAAGAGAATGAAGCCTTACGAGCCCAAATCCAAAAGATGAAGCTAGCGGCCGAAAATCCCGTCAGGAGTGCCAAAGATGCGAAGCTTATAGAAAATCTAAGGCAAAAAGTGAATGACTACAGTTTTGACCTCAACAAAGCGGAAAGGGAATTAGTTGGGGTTCGAAAACAATTGGCTAAAAACGCGGAAGAACGGGCCCGCATGGTTAAGCAGTTAAAAGAAGAATACGATAATGAGGTCACAAGATTGAAGAAAAAGGTCATTGCCACAGAGAACAGAATGATCAAACAGGCAAAAGAATTCAAAGTTGAAAGAGAACACTGCTACACGGCATTGGCACAATTAGAAATGGACTTACAACAGCTCCAGGAACACAATCAGGTAGCTGAGCAAACTTTGGAGGCTAGGGCCCAACAGATAGGGCAGTTGCTTCAAGAGAAAGGCAGAATCAGAGAGCGAATCTTAACCGTTGCTCACTCCATTACTAGGAAATACCAAGTGTGTGAAAACATGACCCATACCACCTTCTTTGCATCAGTGATGATATTTGTGAAGCAGATAATGAGTGACCTGGACAGACTTCAAGGGGAACTTGCAAATAGGCCCGCGGCGAGACCGAACGATGTCCCGCGGGCACCAGGAGCTTTAATGTATTCATGATTGTCTTTTGAGTCTGTATTTCCTTTTCTACCAGAGTTGGTCATGTGAGTCTGTATTTCCTTTTCTACTGGAGTCTGTATTTCCCTTTCGTTAAAAGTCAGTCAGTTGATTGAGTCTGTATTTTCGTTTAAAAGTAGAATAGGGATGATGGAGTTTGCAGTTCTGTTTTGCATTAGAGTCTGGTAGTTGTTTAGTCTATCAGTTTGGAGTCTTTGTAATAGACGTATTTGCTATCAATAAAATTGAAATTCCCAAAAAATATTTTGCTTCTACTTTACATTTATTCTTCACGAACTACGCTCGGTCTGATTCACGCAGGGTCGTGATATGTAGGCAATCTCCATAGGATTCGACCGTAACCAAATAATAAAATGGAAAAATAGGAGAGAAAATGCAAAACGAGAGAGCAGCAGGAAGCAAGAAACAACAAAAAGGGAAATGGCACATAGAAATAAGGAAAAGTCGGGATGATGCATGCAACCAAGCAAAGGCATAATAGAAATGGTTAATTGCTTAGGTGCATTCATTTCCCAATGTGCGGTTATCTATCTGTTAATGCCCTAACCGCTAACAAGTTGTTGTTGATGAGTCCAGGCAAGTGGTTAAGTTGACTGGCATTCTGGCAACCCATCCCTACAACACCCGCTCTAAGGATAAGTCAAACATGGTCAACCAGGAATTAGAAGCAAGCATTGTCGACCCGTCTAGGGAGGAGGAAGTAGTGGACGTTAATGCAATGAAGGAGGAGATGTATAAACTGAAGCAACAAATGGCCGAGATGTACCAGACCTGGTCAAAGGGACACCCACCACCAGCCTATCCTGCTAACCCCACCTACCTCCCACCACTAGCTCAGCCTCAAGATCCTCCCACAGTGAACTCTTCTCCGGCTTTCCCTACTTACCAGCAGTACTACGGAACCACCTCCACCACCCAAACAAATTCCATGCCCTCCACCACCAACTACTCCTGTGTTTGTGGCTCCTCCACTTGTCGCATTACACAGGTCTTCTAGCGAACCTTTGTTCCAAACCCATGATAACCAGTATTACCCGCCCGAAGCCACCTTTAAACCACCAAAACCATGCCCTTACACTCCCCGTCTTGATCTCTCAGCTGAAGAAGAAAAGCCTCCCAAAAACCCTGAGCAAGAGGAAATGATACAAAAGGTCAAGAGCTTAGAACAGTCATTCAGAAATATGCAGGGCCTCGAAGGTCAAGTGAGTGTATCCTACAAGGACCTGTGCCTGTTTCCTGATGTCCAGTTGCCAGTAGGATTCAAGTTACCCAAGTTTGACTTATATGATGGACATGGTGATCCGGTGGCCCACTTAAGGGGGTTCTGCAGTAAAATGAGAGGAGCTGGGGGACGGGACGAGTTATTGATGGCTTACTTCAGTCAAAGTCTAAGTGGAGCAGCCTTGGAGTGGTACACACGACAGGATCATGCTCGATGGTACAGTTGGGACAACCTGGCCCAAGCATTTGCATGTCATTTTCAGTATAATCTCGAAATTGTCCCGGACCGTCTGTCACTGACTAAAATTGAGAAGAAGCCCGGAGAAAGCTTCAGAGAGTATGGTTTCCGGTGGAGAGAGCAGGCGGTAAGAGTCGATCCTCCAATGAAAGAGAGCGAGATGGTTGATTATTTCCTGCAGGCTTTGGAGCCTACCTATTATGGTCACCTGGTGTCAGCAGTGGGAAAATGTTTTAACGAGGTAGTGAAAATGGGAAGTATGGTGGAAGAGGGTCTCAAGTCTAACAAGATTATGAGCTATTCAGCAATCAAAGCAACTACCTAGGCTATTCAGAGCGGCACTGGAGGAGTATTGGGAAAGAAAAAGAAAGAAGAGGTTGCAGTAGTGGAATCAAGAGCTTGGTCCAGAGGTCCATCACCGTATTATCACCAACCTCGCCCTCATCCCCAAACCTACCCACACACCCCATATGGCCCACCGCAGCACTATTACCCACCTCCTGTCCCCAATTTCTCTATCCACCACGCCCAAACATACCCCCAACCTCCTACCCATGCGCAATGGCGCGCACCCACCCCACAAAATACCTATCCATCTCAAAGCTCCTACCCACCCCCGAGAACCAACAGAAATCCCACTGGAACCGGTTTTCGCCCTAACCCTGCATTTAAGAATGATAGGCTGCAAAAGAAGAAGACTTTCACTCCCTTGGGTGAATCTTACACTAGCTTGTACCACAGATTGAGACAGTTGGGCATGTTGAGTCCGATTGAATCCAAATTGCCAAACCCTTCCCCAAGAAATCTGGACCACTCTGTGAGTTGTGAGTATTGCTCAGGTGCGCCGGGACATGACATAGAAAAATGCTGGCACTTGAAAACGGCCATCCAGGAGCTTACTGACACCCGCTGAATTGAACTGCAAGCCCCAGAAATGCCTAACATCACCCAAAATCCATTGCCAACCCATCACGAGACCCACATGGTTGAGCTAGTCCAAAAGGGAGAACATAAGAAGTCGTCGCAAACCGTAATGATGATCAGGGCTAGTGAGGATAGATCAAATGAGAAACTAACAAAGGGGAGAGCATTGATCAAGGTAGAAGAAATAGTTAGCAAACCAGTTGTAGTGATAAAGAAGGAGCTTTTGAGCAGTGTTGCAGAAAAACAAGAACCAGCTAAAGTGGTAGTGTCGGGGGCAGCTGTCAAGCCCGTTGTGATTGTAAAAGGGGATCGCACAGAGCCGGTTATCATCAAGCCAGTGACTCAATTACCAGTAATCAGTGAAAAAATCGTCCCATGGAATTACGGCCGAGTGACAGTGACGTATAAGGGGAAGGAAGTTAAGGAAGAAGTGTGTGAAACTCATGGGCTGACTCGCTCAGGAAGATGCTTTGCTCCTGCCGAGCTGAGAAAAGCTAAAATCACCAAAGATAATCCAGTACCAGCAAAGAAAGTTGTAACTGAAGAAGAGGCAGAAGAATTCTTGAAGAAGATGAAGGCGCAAGATTATTCCATTGTAGAACAGTTGAGAAAGACCCCGGCACAGATCTCATTGCTATCATTACTGATCCACTCAGATGAGCACCGCCAGGCATTGATGAAAATTTTGAATGAAGCCCATGTTCCTGATAAGATTTCAGTGAACCATTTAGAGAAAATAGCAAACAAGATTTTCGAGGTCAACAGGGTTACGTTTTCTGATGATGAGTTGCCTTTGGAAGGCACTGAGCATAATAGAGCACTCTACCTCACGGTGAAATGTGAAGACTCTGTGGTCACCCGGGTGCTGGTTGATAACGGGTCCAGTGCAAACTTCTGCCCTCTTTCCACCCTGGAAAGGTTGAAGGTAGACAGTGAGAGAATCCACAAGAATAGTATTTGCGTGCGAGGATTTGATGGAGGAGGCAAGGACACAGTTGGGGATATAGTGTTGGAACTGACGATAGGTCGGTTGAATTCACTATGGAGTTCCAGGTGCTCGACGTGGCCGTCTTTTACAATCTCTTGTTAGGCCGACCCTGGATCCATGCAGCAAAAGCAGGGCCATCTACCTTGCACAAGATAGTTAAATTTGAGTGGGACAGGCAAGAGATTGTGGTGCATGGGGAAGATAGTTCGTGTACTCTGGATGGTGCCATTGTGCCTTTCATAGAAGCTAAGGATGACAAAGGTCCATGGGTTTATCAAGTCCTTGATACGGTATCGGTTGAAAAGATCCCGGAAGGGAAGTGTATTCCTGTGCCAAAGGTAGCTGCTGCATCCGTCATGGTTGCGTCGGAAATGCTGAAGAACGGATTTGTACCTGGAAAAGGCTTGGGTGCTTCTTTACAAGGCATCGTACAGCCGGTATCTCTTCCTGCAAACCTGGATACTTTTGGTTTAGGCTTCAAGCCCACTGCTGCAGATATAAGGCGAGCTAGAAAAATGAAAAAGAAAGCATGGACCCTTCCAAAACCTATTCCCCGCCTTTCCCGTTCCTTTGTCAGGCCTGGTACTAAGAAGCGCCTAGCAACAGTAATGCCCAGTGGTGTGGTTGATCCCGACAAGGAACTAATTGAGAGGCTT
>NW_017675018.1:0-24706 GCF_001879085.1 Nicotiana attenuata
ATCTTAGTTTCTCTGATATTATCTGGGTCCCCTAAATTGATTGCTTCCGTATCACTCAGGTTAGGCTTGGGTTTCTCTTCAAAATGGCTTAATTCTTTACTAATCTCTTCAAAGGCCTCATCATCATCATATTCTGATTCATCATCACACTCTATTTCTTGAATTATTATTTCAGAATTAGATTGGCTTTTACGACTGGGCCGAAGATTCCTCATGCATGTCATGTCATTGAAACCAGCATAAAAAGAACTGTACAAGGAAGAAAAGAAAAACAAACATAAAACTATCAGGAAGGATGAAAAGGGGAAATTGCATTTCATTGAAATCAAAAGATAACAAGGTTTATACATCCAAAAAGACGGAACATAGAATCTGAATTACAACCCTGGAATAATCCAGATAAACTGAAAGAAAATCAAAGCAAACTACCAAAACCCCTTCCGGGTAGGGAGAGGAGTAGCTTCCCAATTGTTAATCTTTGCACTAGGCCCAACAAATTGCACATCCGCCTTGCTCAAACCATCTCCAACTTCCACCATGTTCACATCGTCGAACAACTTCTCGAACCTTTCGATCAACTCTTCATCAAGACCAACCACAGAACTGGGAACATTTGTTACTGGGCGCTCCTTGGCGCCAGGCTTGACAAACGATCTGGAGAGACGTGGGACAGTCTTTGGGAGGACCCATGCCCTCTGTTTTAACTGTCTGGCTCTTTTTACGTCTGCGGCTGTGGGCTTAAATCCAAGACCAAATGTACCCAAGTTTTTAGGAAGAGACACCGGCTGTATGATACCCTGAAGAGATGCACCCAAACCCTTACCAGGTACAAAACCATTTTTCAACATTTCAAAAGCCACCATGACTGATGCGGCGGTTACCTTCGGAATTGAAACGCATTTCCCTTCTGGAATTTTCTTGACTGACACTGTGTCAAAAACCTGGTAGACCCAAGGTCCCTTGTCATCTTCAACCTCAATGAACGGAACAATGGCATCACTGGGAGCACACAGATTATCCTCGTCGTGCACAACGATTTCCTGTCTATCCCATTCAAACTTGACCATCTGGTGCAGAGTAGACGGGACTGCTTTGGCAGCATGAATCCAGGGTCGACCCAACAGCAGATTGTGGGAAACAGCTACATCCAGCACCTGGAACTCCATGGTAAATTCAACTGGAACTATTGTCAGCTCAAGCACTATATCACCGACTGAATCTTTCCCTCCACCGTCAAATCCCCGCATGCAGATATTGTTCTTGTGAATTCTTTCATCATCCACCTTCAACTTGTTTAGAGTAGAGAGAGGGCAAATGTTCGCACTGGAACCATTGTCGACCAATACCCGAGTAACCACGGAATCATCGCATTTCACCGTAAGATAGAGGGCTCTATTGTGCTCAATACCCTCCACGGGCAACTCATCATCAGAAAAAGTGACTCTGTTTACCTCAAATATCTTGTTGGCTATCTTTTCCAAATGGTTTACTGAGATTTTGTCGGGAACGTGAGCCTCATTCAGGATTTTCATCAAGGCCCGTCGATGCTCGTCCGAATGGATTAACAATGACAACTGTGAAATTTGAGCAGGCATCTTCCTCAATTGCTCCACAATGGAATAGTCTTGAACCTTTATCTTTCTCAAAAACTCTTCTGCCTCTTCTTCGGTCACAGCTTTCTTCACTAGCACTAGGTTATCATTGGAGGTTTTAGCTTTTCTTAACTCTTCGGGGTCAAAGCATCTCCCCGGCCGAGTTAATCCATGGGTCTCACAGACTTCTTCTTTAACTTTTTTTCCCTTGCAAGTCACTGTCACCCGTTCATAATTCCACAGGATAGCCTTGTTGTTGACTATCGGTAATTGGATTACAGGCTTGATAATGATAGGATCTGTGCGGGCACCCTCCACGATCACGACAGGCATGTTTGCCACTCCCGGCACAACCATTTTTGCCCTTTCTTGTTTCGCTACAACATCACTTGAGGACCCTTTCTTGACTATCGCAGATGGTTCACTGTTTGTCCCGCTCAACCTGATCACTGATTTCTCACTCGTTTACATTTCAATCGGCCTGACCTTACTGGACCGAATCATCATGACGGTCTGTGAAGGCTTCTTAGGCTCCCCTCCTTTATGAACTATCTCAATCATATTTGTCTCCTGATGGGTCGGCAACAGGTTCTGGTTGATATTTGGCGCTTCGGAGCTTGGACTTCAATCCGATTTGCATCAATGAGCTCCTGGATAGCATTCTTCAAATGCCAGCATTTTTCTGTGTCATGCCCCGGAGCACCAGAAGAAAATTCACAGCTTACAGAATAATCAAGATTTTTCGGAGAGGATTTGGCAATTTTGACTCGATCGGCCTCAGCATGTCCAATTGTCTTAGCCTGTGGAACAAACTAGTATAGGATTCTCCCAATGGAGTGAAGGTTTTCTTCCTCTGCAACCTCTCGTTCTTAAATGCTTGATTGGGCTGGAAATCTGGTCTAGGAGGGTTTTGGTAGGCTCGTGGGGGCGGGTAGGTGTTTTGCGGGGCTGGCGCACGCCATTGTGCGTGGGCAGGGGTTAGTTGTATGTTTGGGCGTGGTGGACAGAAAAATGGGGGTCTGGTGGTGGGTAGTAGTGTTGGGGTGGATTATACGGGGTATGGGGGTAGGTTTGGTGGTGGGGTCGAGGCTGATTATAGTGGTGAGGTGAGCCCCTGGGTCCGAACCAAGCTCCTGAATCAATCGTTGCCACGTCCTCTTTCTTCTTCTTTCCAATTACTCCCCCAGTTCCACTTTGAATGGCTTGGGTGGTTGCCTTAATAGCCGAATAGCTCATGATTTTGTTTGACTTAAGTCCTTCTTCTACCATACCGGCCATCTTCACCACTTCATTAAAGGACTTGCCTATAGCTGATACCAGATAACCGTAATAAGTAGGTTCTAAGGCCTGTAGAAAATAATCCACCATTTCACTCTCTTTCATTGGAGGGTCAACCCTTGTTGCCTGTTCTCTCCATCGAAAACCATACTCCCTGAAGCATTCATTGTGCTTTTTCTCAATCTTTGTCAAAGACAAACGATCTGGAATAATCTCGAGATTGTACTGGAAGTGACAAGCGAAGGCTTGGGCTAGATCATCCCATGTATACCATCTTCTGTGATCCTGCCGAGTGTACCACTCCAGCGCCGAACCACTCAGACTCTGACTGAAATACGCCATTAGCAACTCGTCCTTCCCGCCAGCTCCCCTCATTTTGCTACAAAAACCTCTCAAGTGTGCCATCGGGTCTCCGTGCCCATCATACAAATCAAACTTGGGCATCTTAAACCCTGCCGGCAATTGAACATCTGGAAATAAACATAGATCTTTATAAGCCACACTTACCTGACCTCCCAACCCCTACATGTTTCTGAATGACTGTTCCAGGCTTTTAACTTTCCTGAACATCTCCTCATGTTCGGGATTCTTAGATGGTTTCTCAGTTTCCACAGGGAGATCAAAACGAGGAGTGAAGGAATAGGTATCTGGAGCTTTGAAAGTGGGCTCCGGGGGGTAATATTGGTTATCGTGGGCTTGGAATAAGGGCCCGCTGGAGGATCTGTGGAGTGTAGCGGGTGGGGGTGCCACGAAGACAGGAGTGGCTGGTGGAGGAGGGTATGGAACTTGTTTGGGTGGTGGAGCTGGTGGTGTTTGGGAGGTGGTGCTCTGGTAGTGGTGGTAAATGGGAAAGCCCCGGCACGAATCGGTAGCAGGAGGTTCTTGAGACTGAGCCAATGGCGGGACGAAGGCAGGGTTGGCGGGGTAAAGTGGTGGTGGGTGCTTTTTTACCCATGCTTGATACATCACGGACATCTGTTGTCTCAACTTATACATCTCTTCTTTCAAATTAACATCCGACTCTTCCACCTCTCTCGAAGGATTGATAACACTCGCATCAAGTTCCTGGTTGGCCATGACCGACTTGTTTTTGGACCGGGTGTTGTATGGGTGAGTTGCCTGAATGCCGCACAAACTAACCACCTGCCTGTTACTTGATGACAACAACAAGCTTGTTAGCAATCATGGTTTAACAGACAGGAAACCGCACATTTGGGGAACGTAATGCACCTAAGCAGTTAACCGTTTCTATCATGCATTTGATCGGTTGCTTGCTTCATCCCGCCTTTCCCCTAATTTCCATTTGCAACTTCTCTTTTTCTCTTTTTTTTTTCTTTCTTTTACCTTCTTTTTCTCTCTCTTTTTTTCTTTTCAATCCTGCCTTTCTTTGCTTGATTTCTCGTTGTTCTTTATTCTCTCATTTCTCTCTTTTGTCTTGCCATTGCTTCCTTCTCACAGCTTCTTATTTTTCTCTCTCTTTTTCTTTTCTTTTTTATCTCTTGTTTTTCCTCTTTTCTTCTTCTCTTTTTTTTTCAATTTTCTTTTATGATCGAATCCTATGGAGATTGTCTACGTATCATGACCCTGCATGAATTAGACCAAGCGTAGTTCTGGGGGATAAGTGCAAAATAAATAATAAAACATTTTGGGATTTTCAAGTCTTTCATAAAACGAAAATGTTTTGATTACAACGACTCAATCTATCGAATTTTAACCATAAAAACTAACAGACTTGAAAAGAGAAACTAACAGACTCCGACAGAAAGATGAAAACACAGACTCAAAACAGACTCTAACAGAAAGATGAAAATACAGACTCGAAAACAGACTAACAGACTCCAATGAAAATCATGAATACATCAATGCCTCAACTGCTCCTGGGGTCCGCGGGACATCATTCGGTCTCGCCACGAGCTTATGCGCCAAATCCCCTTGGAGATGATAGAGATCTTCCATTATCTTGCGGACAAAGGTGATCACAGTGGCGAAGAACATGGATCTGGTCATGTCCTCACACTTACTGCATTTCATTGTGATGTAGTCGGCGATCCTTCTGACCCTTTCTCTTATGACACCCTTCTCTTGCAACAAACGCCCAATCTGCTGGGCCCTAGCTTCCAAAGTTTGGTCAGCTACATGATTCTGTTCTTGAATTTGTTGCAAATCTCTTTCTAACTATGCCATTGCTGCATAATAGTGTTCTCTTTATGCTTTAAAGTCTTTTGCCTGCATAATAATTTTGTTCTCAAGGACGGTGACCCTTTTCTTCAACCCCACAACCTCATTGTCATATTTCTCTTTTAATTGTTTAACCAAGCGCACTCGTTCCTCCGCAATCTTAGCCAATTTTGTTCGAGCCCTTGCTAGTTCACCCTCGGCCTTATTCAAATCAAAACCATACTCACTCACCTTCTGCCTAAGGTTATCTATAAGCTTTCCATCTTTTGCACTTCTGGTGGGGTTTTCGGCTGCTATTTTCATTTCCCGAATCTGGGCTCGAAGGGCCTCATTTTCTTTGGCTAACTTTTCCTTTTCACCCTCATCCGCGCCGGCTTGCAACCCATTCTCAAATTGAAGATCCTTGACTTGCTTTTCCAAGTTGCTTATGGTAGCCCTATACTCATTTTCTTTGGCCTACAAATCCCATTGCACCTGTGCTCCATCGGTGAATTGTTGGACATGGGGCCTCTTTGCGGGCCGTTCGGGATCTTGATGGACTCGGGATCTTTTACCGTACCAAGCAGTGTAGCTAGGCTCCAACTCGCCTCTGGATAGATCTCGTACCTGAGTCTTGGGCTCTAAGAACCTGCACTGATGCCAAATCCGTCGCACCCTTTCTTCTGGAAAAGCAGCTTTTGGTTCCAACTCAATGACCTGCCGACTCAAATCCTCATCATGTGGGATGGTCTGGTATCTGCCTAACTGATGTAGAACTCTATGCGGGGCATAAGGCTGGATTCTCCAAAGGCCCATCAGTAGAAGAAACACACCTTGGCCGACATATAAATGACTTCACCGAGCGAGAGCCACCCGAATGTCCATTCAATCTTGTTTGCAGTCAAGGAGCTCAAGTGCACATACCATGCTTCCGTGCCGTCCGGGGAACTCGCAACCCTCCACCCGTTGTTCATGTTTTTCGATGCATTCAAGACCGGTCGTGCCACCGTTCATATACCCTGGGCGGTGGCAGAGGTGCTCTTCCATCCAAAGTTGTAAAAGCATATTGCACCCTTCAAAAAACCTTCCCCCTTCTCGGCAGAGAGTCAAAGCTCGGTAAATTTCTGCCAAGATCAGCGGCACAATGGTCCCATTTGCCTTTTTCATCATAAAGTCAGCTATCCCCACGGGCCCCAACTCTATGTTCCCATCTTTTCTGGGGCAAATCACAACACCCAGGAATGCCACTAGAAAAGCTAACCCTCTCCGAGCTTCCCACTTATCTTTGTTTCCTGAGCGAGTAAGATCGGTATCTGGCGTCTCGAAGCCACGGGGATTCCCGTAACGTCGGTACAGAAAGTAGAAGGGACAAAATCCTTTGGCCAAATTTCCATCTTGAATTTCCCGACAGATGCTTAACAGGTCCAAAAATTTGTGGGGAGTCACTGTTCTAGGTGCCACCGGGTATTGATTTCTAAGCTTCCCATTAAAACCAGCGTAGCCTGCTATCTCTTCAAGCGTAGCTCAAAATCAGCAAAGTGGAATACATAATGTGCTGGGTCCCACAAGGGTATCAGGGCCTCAATTACATCCTTCCTCGGCTTAATCTTCAAGAGCCCGACAAGTCCACCCAACACTTTTATCACAATTTTTCTGCTGACCTCTCCCAAATCATGCCACCACATATGTAGTTCCAAGGGGATCTCGCGGACTGTAAAAGGTTCATTTTCGATTGTGCTCATCCTGCACATTTATTTAAGGTGATTGATTAAAAGACTGTGATTTATTTTGATTCCAGAGAAAAACACTCATTTTCCCCAAAATTTAAAACAAAACATTCTTTTGAATACAGCCCATTAGCACTCCAAGATAAAAAACAATTTTGGGATTGTTTTTGTTAATCAACCAAAATTTGGAAAAATGACCCTAAGTGGCTATTCTTGCGGAAACGGCCTTCCGGCACCTTTTGGGGCATTTTTGGCTATTTGGACAAGAATCGCGCCACCTAATTACTCATGATAAAGCAACGACACTTCATGCACATTTTTTGGTTTTTCTTTTTTTTTGCAAAAGCAGTTGGACCCGATGTGGGTTGCCTACGTATCCCACATCCGGTGAGAATCAAACTTGCGTAGTTCGGCCAGATTTGACGAAAATAAAAACCAACTATTTTTTTTTTAGAAAAATAGATAATTTTTTTTTCAGAATTTCGGCAGAGTTTCAGTATATTTTTGGGAGACTGATTTTTTCAAAAACAAGTAATTATCTCTCTTAGCCCTCACATTGACTTTTCTTTTCCAACTCTCCTCTAATTATTCATAAGCCGGTCAACATGCAAATCCGAAGCAAATAAATGCACAAGGAGCAAGTAGGATGCATCAGGATGGTCTTTTAATTTTGGGTACACCTGTCCTAGACAGACCCAACCCCTGTGTTGAGTCTCTAAAGTCAAATGCACATGATGCAAAAAAACGTGCCTACTAGGGATCCGGTATGTGGCTTTGTTATACTAGGTTTAAAACCTGGTTTTATTGTTCTAGACCTGGCTTACCCGAGCGGACAACTCGAGCCGGGAGGGGGGGCAGTGTACCGGGAATACAGAAGCTTCGCCGACTTTGCAACTTGTCCAAACCTCGTTCTAAATTTGGGAATTGAGTCTAACAGAAGAGAAGCTACATGAAGTGCACCCTTCTCAAATGATTTAGAAGACTTAGAGAGAGGAAGGATTCATAACAATTTATATACAGTTCACCAATATCAAAGCGGTAAAAAGTAATATTTAGCACATTAGGCTCGATCATGTAAATAAAATCAGATAATCATTAAAGACAAATATAACAATTCATCTAATCTCGAATTCTTGAACCCTGAACTAGAAGTTCTGGGTTCTTTTCCCTCCTCCTTTTTCATTACCCCCGGAAGGGGTAAGGGAGTTTTTTCCAACTTAAAGTGACAATCGAAACGGGATTATTTATTTATTAAAATCAGAGTCGCCACTTGGGATAATTTATGGTGTCCCAAGTCACCGGTTCAAATCCCGAATCGAGGAAAGATTGACTCTGTTTTACAGTCTGCGAACACAGAAATCCGGGTAAGGAATTCTGTTAACCCGGGAGAAGGTGTTAGGCATTCCCGGGTACCGTGGTTCTAGCACGGTTGCTCAACTGTCATTATTGGCCTATTTATCTGATTTTAAAACACTTTTAAACCTATGTGCATTTTAACTTTGAACCGTTTTTAATTATTTTTATGGAAGATTTCAACGTCATCTAAAACACATCTTTGGACCGCGCCACATGAAATTCACTCGCAGTCCGAGACACATTTTATTTAACGTCGTTAAGATTTGGATTTGGGTCACATGAAATGCACACCCGATTTTAGGAAGGTAATTTTAAATTACGCGCCTAAAGCAACTACGCATTTTCAACTTTGCGAGGGCCATAGAAAATTCGCTAAATGGCACGCCTCGAATTCTAAGGATTAAGAATATTAATTAAATGAGGGCCATGCATTTTGAGATTTTATTTGGCACGGTACACCTCAATTCCAATTTTCAAAGGAAATTCAAACTAAATTTCGGAAGGCGATAAGCTATTTGTGTTATCTAATATGGCTCACCTCCACTATTTGAATAAGTTTAATTATCCGAACATTAATGGAATTGGGATTCTATTACTGCCTAAACTAACTAAAAAACGACATTGCCTTTAGTAGGAAAGGCTGATTATTTAAAGATACTATTTGGGCTTGGCGTGAGGCCCAATAGCCTACAAGACGCAAGGCTGCCCCAAACTGCCAATTCATAGCAAAATCACGCTGGGCCCAAATGAGAGTCCAAACAGGAGGATGAACCAGCTCCTCCTTGAGACCCGAGATCGAGTCGTCACATGGCACAAAGCATAAGGCATTCGAATTTGAAGTTGCAAGTCACATTGTTGCATGAAAAATCAAAGCAAATACTGATCCTCTTTTCACAAATACCATGGCATATTTAACGTCAATTGATCTCTATGCGGAAAATACAATCAAACGATGATCCCTTTTTTTTGTTATCTAACAGTCATTATCACTCTTAACCTACAGCATGCATAACCTCAAAGTGATAGAACATGAAGGACATCTGCTATTCTATACTCCTACAGGAAGTTATATTTCAACCTAAAAATTGGGCAAGGCTGAAATCAGAAATCTAAACCAAATGAACCACTGATTTCAACTGAACTAGCACAGATGTGGCACCTATAACTTGACTAAAAATATTTCAATTCTAACTCATGCAAACCAAAAGAGCTAAACTCATAATTTACTCCACTAGTACAAATCAAACTCAAAGGTAAAAACAAAGATGAGCACACAGGGCGAAATTCCAACACTGACTACAGAATCTGATAAAAAACGTAACACTTAACAAACTAACATGTTCCAAACTTCAATTAGATCCTATTCATTGATAGATATGCTAATCAAAATCTTTCTAAAACTAAGTGTTAAATGCTGTGCATAAAATTGAAAGAAAGAGAAATAGACTCAGTAACAAATAGCATCAGATTTCATCAACTTTTATAGATCCACACTTCAAACTACACTTAAGTGATGTCCATAGGGCCAAAATATACCAGGAATATGAAGGAAATAAAGAAATGTGAGGTCAGTAGCCAAGCAACAATAGAGCAGCACCCAGCATCAGGAAATAACCAGCAAAACCAATTTCAAACAAAAAATGATGCGCAGCAGTCCAGAAAACCAATTTCAATAGAACAGTAACCACAACGAACTTCAAACCAAACTCTTAAAATCCAACACTCAAACCAATTTGACCCAAACGCAAGACCTAGTCATTTTCAGCAACTTTAACTAACCAACGAGGATCGGGAAACCAAAAACCAACAGAAATTTTTGTAGTTTTCAACCTGAAAAATGCAGGGAATTCTGAGAGCAGATGTTTCAGTTCTGCAGAATTTTTCTCTTAAAAAAAATCTCCCTTGAATGCCAAGTAAGGGTGCCTTTATAGGCAAGGCATTAGGGCTGCAGAAATGAACTATGTTTTGCATTTAAAACCTTCTAGAATTTTCATTTTTGCTCAAATACCCCTAGTGCAAACATCAGATTTTCGAAATAGCCCCAATCCCAGCTTCCTAGAAGCTTCCTATTCCGTTAAATGAGATTCCTTCCACCTACAATTCCTAAACTACCCCTTTAAGCCCTGGAAATTACCCAGAAATTCATGGGTCAAGCTGAACCAATAATTAAACCAGTACAAAGATGGGTAAAAATGACCCGACTCAAAACCACCCTAATACTCACAAGACCTGGGCTAATCCTTTTCTTTAGGCCCAGGTCCGATTCCGCAATTCAGAAGAAATGATGATGCAGAAAAGGCAATTCAAGTTCCACACAAACCATGAACCAAAGGTTCAATACGACCCAAAACTAAAAACAAAAGAAATTAAACAAAAACCAATCTAATGAATTTAAACAAAACGGAAGAAGCTAATAACTAATACTAACTCTAACTAATAAAAACCACATGCAGAGATTATTTTGAAAACAGAAGAAAGAGAGGGAAAATAGAAGAAGATAACGGAGGAAATGAACGGGAGAATACTGGACTTACCCATTAAACCAGGCGAACCCGAGTTTGAACTAATCTTCCAAAGAATCCCTTAAGTTGTTGGCCGAGATAGACTTTAATTGTATGTTCTCGATAGAAAACACATGATTAAAGTCAATTTCAACCTCAAATATCTCGAAACCTCGCCAATCTGATTTTTTGGGATTTAGGGTTCATCCTTCGATCTAAAATTCGAGAGGTTCCAGGATGATTCGAAGGCAAGTGGTTAGGGATTTGGTATAAGGGATCATGGGGGTCATAGGGTATTAATTTGGGGTGGATTGAGAACGGCGCCACCGGCGACAAGCGGTGGAAACTAGGGCGGCGTCTCTAGGGTTTGGTTGGAGACGAAGAGACTGAGGGGGTTCTGAGGGGGGGGGGGTTCCGTTTCGGACAGTTAAATACGTAGGAAACTTTAGTTCTGAGCCGTTCGATCAAGGTGAGATCAACGGCACAGATTCAAAGTCCTCAAAACGTGGTCGTTTGGCTTAATAACTGACCGGACCGGGTCTAGGGCGGACCTGCGCTGAAATTGGGCGGGTTTGAGGAATAATTAAATTGGGCTTTCAGAAAATTAAAATAAAATGGCCCAAAAACTGATTCTTTTCTTTTCCCTTTCCAAAAACCCTTCTTTCTTCTTTTTTTTTTTAAATTCTTTTCCTTTTTCTTAAAATTAAAATAAAACATAAACTAAATCCTAACCCCAAATTATACTAAATTAAGCTAATTACTCTAAGTGATAATTACCACAATTAATTAAAAATACCAAATTAAAGGAAAACCAACAAAATTCAAAAATAAAAATTGAACAATGCAAGATAGACCATTTTTGTGATTTTCCATTTTTGTAAAGCAACTAAATTACTAATTAATTTTAAAAATGCAATATTAAATCTTAAATGCAAATGCTACATATTTTTTGTATTTTTCATAATTTAAACAAAATTAACATGCGCAGACAAATGCAAAAACTGCCACAAAAATTCACAAAATTGTAAATACTGGAAAAATTATGGGAGTAATTCATATAGGGCAAAAATTACGTGCTCACAACATGTTCCGAGGATCCATAATGAGTTTGCATATGCGTTAGCCACTTTGTCCTCCATGATACAACACCTAGATAAGAATTGCATCGATCCTATCCCAATAGGAATTCATAAGCAACCAGCTTATTGTGCTCATGTTGAAGAAGAGATTGACGAAAATCTGTGGTTCCACGACATCAAGGAAATACTTGGCAAAGGGAGAATATCCAAAGCACGCCACCTATACTCAGAAGTGCACGCTTCGAAGATTAGCCAACCATTTCTTTCAAAGCGGAAGAATTCTCTGTAGAAGGACTCTTGACCTAGGATTGTTCCAATGTGTCGACGCCAAGGAGGCATCAAGATTGATCGAGGAAGAACATGCTAGAACATGCGGACCACAAATGAATGGTTTCATTTTAGCCAAGAATATACTAAGAGGAGGGTATTTCTGGATGACTATGGAAACAGACTACATCAAGTATGTTCAGAAGTGTCACCAATGTCAGATACACGCTAACATGATACGAGTACCACCCAATGAACTCAATGCAACAAGTTCACCCTCGCCTTTCTACGCTTGGGGTATGGATGTCATCGGCGTAATCGAACTCGCTGCTTCAAATGGTCATAGGTTCATTCTGGTGGCGATAGACTACATCACAAAATAGGTTGAAGCTGCATCTTATAAAGTTGTAACAAAGAAGGTCGTGGCGGATTTTGTTCGGGACCGCATTGTTTGCCCATTTGGAGTATCGGAGTCAATCATTACTGACAATGCTTCCAATCTCAATAGCGATTTGATGAAATCCATGTGTGAAACATTCAAGATCAAGCATAGGAACTCCACAGCATACAGGGCACAAATGAACGGAGCCATAGAAGCCGCAAACAAGAATATCAAGAAGATATTGTGGAAAATGGTGGGACAATTACAAACAATGGCACGAGAAGCTGCCATTTGCTTTACTTGGATATCGTACCACGGTTCACACATCAACTGGGGCAACTCCATACCTACTGTTTTATGGTACTGAAGCCGCAATTCCCGCCGAAGTGGAAATTCCTTCTTTAAGAATCATACAAGAAGTTGAGCCAGCGATGCGGAATGGGTACAAAGCCGGTATGAACAACTATATCTCATTCATGGAAAAGGAATGAATGCGACATGTCACAGTCAACTCTACCAGAACAGAATGGAAAAAGCTTTCAACAAAAAGGTCGCACCAGGGAAATTGGTGCTAAAGCAAATCTTCCCGCACCGGGATGAAGCCAAGGGGAAGTTCTCACCCACCTAGCAGGGCCCTTACATGGTTCACTGGGTATTGACAGGATTAGCACATATACTTGCAGAAATGGACAGAGAAATTTGGCCGAAACCTATCAATTCAGACGCAGTCAAGAGATAATATCTTTAAGATTGTTTGCATTTTTTCATTTGATGTAACTAAACTACGCTTGACCTGATTCCTGTTTAAAAGGGAATACGTAAGCACCCCTGTGGGTTCGGTCACATCATAATAAAATTATCATCACCCTATGGTCAGAAACTGGGGCAAGATCTCGAGTTTGCCCGATCTCATCGCGTTTTGGAACAGCCAAGGAATGTGTTGCCAGAAGTATGCATTTAAACTGGGGAAGAATTTTGAGGACGACCCTCAAAATTCTATAGCAAGGAGGTTGCGATATCTCAAAATGTGGCACAGCTATCAGTTCATCTAAATTATTTGATCTCACGCATTATCACATATTTCAAACAACTGCATTTATGAAAATAATAATTTGTCAAATACATGCTAGTTTTTTTAAAAAAATTGTTTCTATTGAAGCCAAAAGTTACCTAGGGTAACTCAAGCAGTGCCTCAAGGCAAAAGGCAAAGCAAGAATCGAGAGCACGAATCAACCGTCCCCCGCAAAACTCACGATTTTTCTTTGAATGCAGGCACAATGAACATAACAAGAATATTCGCAAATACATCCACGCAACAAAATTGCTATCTTCATAACGATAAAGTTGCCAAACGCAAACACGTCAAGCTAAGAAACACTTTACTCTCCCGCAACTATTCATTGTTTTTCTTGCATGAGGCTAAGCATTGCCATCATTATCGCAGAAGGTTAAACAATGCCTTCTTTGTATGAGACTAAGCACCCATTCCTTGCATGAGGCTAAGCATTGCCTCTATTATCGCCCAAGGCTAACACTACCTTCTTTGCATGAGACTAAGCACTGTCTCTATTTCTTGCATGAGGCTAAGCATTTGCTCCATTATCGCACAAGGCTAAACACTGCCTTTTTTGCATGAGACTAAGCATTGTCTCCATTCCTTGCATGAGGCTAAGTATTGCCTCCATTATTGCATAAGGCTAAGCAATGCCTTTCATTGTATGAGGCTAAGAACTACCTCCATTATTGCATAAGGCTAAGCACTACCTCCATTATTGCATAAGGCTAAGCACTGCCTTTCACGCCTGAGACTAAGCATTGTCTCCATTCCTTGCATAGGGCTAAACACTGCCCACACCATTGCATAAGGCTTAGCATTGTCTCTCCTTGCGTAAGACTAAGCACTGTCTCCATTCCTTGCATGAGGCTAAGTACCGCCTCCATTACAGCATAAGGCTAAAGATTGCCTCTCTTTGCATGAGACTAAACACTGTCTCCGCTATACCGCATAAGGCTAGGCATTATCTCCTCTCTTCGTATAGGGTTAAGTACTGCTCGCATCTCATACAAGACTAAGCCTTGTATTTTCTCATCCTCACATATGACTAAGCATCACCTGTTTCCCTATCATTATCACCATATCTTTGCATTTCATGGGCTGAAACATCTCCACATTGTCCGAAGGCATCATAGTCCGAAGGCACCATCCTCATAGCCTGAAGACACCATTCCATAGCCTGAGGATCTCTAGAAACTGCACACCATCCTCATAGCCTGAAGACACCATTCCATGTCCCGAGGATCTCTCAAAACTGCACATTATTATTGAAAGGCGTCATAGTCCAGAGGCACCATCCTCATGGCCCGAGGACACCATTTCAGGGCCTGCGAATCCCTTATCATATGCTTCATGGCCCAAGACGTCATGGTCTAAGGACATCATCCTCATCGTCCAAAGACAACGTTCATGGTCCAAAGGGAATTTGCATCATGTTTAAATTTTTGCAATAACCCTTATATATTGGCATGCACCGTGTTTTGAGTTTTTTAGGTAACTCGAGACATAACCGTTCTACAAACAGGAGCAATCTTCGCTCTGATTTCCGTTCACAACGTTCAGATCCTTTGACTATTTCAAAAGTAACTGACTACCGTAATTGACTACCTTTTACTCTATAACCGATCAAATGCCTGCCTTGTGATACACCCATAATGCCCAAGTTCGCATTCATGACCCCACCTAAAATTCGTTACCTACAACACTATTCTGCCCAAAAGAACCTTTCGAAACATACGGCCATTCTTATAACAACTGCATCGGTTTCGTTCATTGTTGGATCCAAAACTACACACGGCCTGATTCCTATAACACCAGGGATATGTAGGCAACTCAAGAGCCAGGGTTCGGCCCCCATTTTTTTCCAAATACATCATTCCTCACTCAATTAGGAAAAAAATTGGTCATTATTTTCTTTATCTGACAACTCTTTCATCATTCCCAGGTGAAAACGGGCAGCTGCTGATACCCAATTTTGCCCTCATATTTTAAAATAAGTATATATACTTTTAAAAGGGCATTTTTGCATCATCACATAATTTGCAAGAATTTTCATCCACATATATGTTTCATAATATTTTACCTCATTTCATATAATTATGTTTGTATTTTTAAGCCGTTTACACTTTTTTCGTAATAATAGCCTATATTCTATGCATAATTATATTTTATTGCATCATTTGTGCTAAAATAACATCTTTATATTTTTATAATGACAAACTAGTATTCTAAATCATTTTACTGCATAATTGATGTTTTTTATTATTTATTAATTTCTTTTATAAATAATTTTTAAATAATTTTGCATATTTAATTTATAGCCCAAACATAAGGCTAATTTCAGACCAAATTTGGCCCAAATCATTAGCCCAACGCCCCAACCCAATTCAAACAACCCCTATGACCAACCCGGTCGCGACACGTCCAAACAACCCACCCCACTCCCCTTTCTATCTAGGTCGTTGATCTGAAATGATCAACGACCCCTAATAAACTAACCCCTTTCCATATATCCCTCCCCTATAACCGTAAAGTCCCATTTTTCTTTACTTCAGCCACCTTTACTCTCTCTATTCCTATATTCTTCACCTTAAACCCTAATATTCGCCTCCTCAATCCTCTCCAATTCCAGCTCAGATATGGAATCTCTTCATGATTATCCTTTCATATATGCTCGATTTCTCCGTTATTTACATGGTTTTGGTATTACATGATACTTGCCTATCTTTGGTAAGTGCACGGTCCTAAATCAAACAACCATCTCCAGACCTTCGAGATTTTGACGATATTTCGTCTATATACACCCATTACCGGGCCCTACGGGTCCGATTCAGTGAGATTTGACCATTTTTGTTCTTCGTTTAAATTAGGGTTTGCCGGATTTCCACTAAATTGATTCTAATTGATTTTGCACGCTATATTTTCCTTATTTGTGTTTAATCGATTATATTTCCTTGTTTGGGTACTTAATTTTGATGCTATATAAACCCCTCCCTAATTCCCCTTTTGGAAGAACCTCATTACTACTGTTATTACTATTATTCTCCCACTCTCACTCATTCTATATTATTCATAGAATTTGATTTTTGACCGGCTGAAAACCAAGGCCATCAGATTCTGTTCATTAGCCTCCTCCAGTGCAGGCACTGCTCAGATCCCACTTTGAGGCTCTTGTGAAATCTGAAGCACTAGGGATTTGGGTTTTAATCGTTCTCCAGTAATCGCAGCCATTAATCATATTTTGAGTTCCTCATTCTTTTGTTTACTTTGTTTGCAACTGATCAGTACTTTATACTCCTGTAATCTTACTTCCCTCTAATTGCGTTATGTGTATTAGCATTACTTGGATTCCATCACGTTTAATGTTATGCCACTTTTTGTATAGACCTACTTGTTTTAATGTCATCCTGTAGTTTCAATTATGTTATATTCTTGATTTATACATAATTAACTCAGTTGATTCATGACCTATTTGATGTTTATTGCATCTTGTTCGGATTTCTTGAAAAAACTATGTCATTGCTTAGAGTTGTTTACTTCATGTTGAATCTCTTATGCATCACCTGTCGTTTCTCTGCAAATCATGTGATGACAATGCCTAAATGCTTAACTTAATGAGCTCATCCTTGACATTATTATCCTCCATGCATGCCTATTGTAGATGTCCAACCTGATTGATTGCTCATCTTCATGTTAAGTGTAATTGGCCATGTAAAGACTGTTGCTTATCAGGAACCCATGACTTAGAATCTCTTAGGGAGCTAATGCACGCCTAGAACTTATTAGAATGTGTCTTTGCTGAGTCTTTCGTGTACACCTGCTATTTCCCTGGAATAAACTTATGATTATATGAATTCTATATGCCAATATTATTACCATTCCTAGGCAGACTTGTTTCTTTGCTTTGATGTTGTGTGCTCACTGATCGTTTAGGACTCCTAGGGTGAAATCCAACATATTTCTAGACTATTTCATCTTTCTTCGTGTGATTCCTACTTGCCTTACTTACCTGAAAGTCAGTCTCTTCTCATGAATTCTCACCTGTTGGATGTAAAACCTTTGTGTGGTGATTGGTATTTACCTGAACATTTTACAGGTTAAGCTCTGCAAATAAGTTATTCTCCTTAGGCTCTCATGTTAAAGCTCCCATGCTAAAGCTATATCTCATTTGTTCTCGTCTATGGCACTACTAGGTTTTCATGTTCAAACCCCTGCCTAAAGGTCTCTCTCTAATATAGTCCTGCACCAGGCTTGTTTCTGAAACTTAGTTTGAAATAATCCTACTGCACTTAAACTCTGTTTCTGGTGTGATAAGCATGAGCTTGCCTCATATGTGTCTTCTGTGTTTTTCCCAATTTGAGCATGATCTTGCTTATATGCCCTGATTAGAATAGTTTGCTAATTACGGTAAAGATTAGTTTTGTTACCTGTATATCTGAATTTAGCATCCCTTAGCTTAATCATTAGGATCGTTTGGGCCTGCCTTTGTTTTTGAGGTTTCGAAGTATATTGTTCATGCTTGGAGTTTGGTCCTGCTGTTTGCATGATGTCCTAAGCTTATTTGAAGAACTAGATGTATTGTTGGGTTATCCAATATTTGTATTTGGGCCTGTAATTATTTAAAGTGATCTGTAATAGCTTGTAAAACTGAATGATGGGGAATTAGTGGAAAGGGGAAACGGGTATGCTTTATTCTTGCATTAAAGGGTTGTGAAAATGTCTATAGGGTCTATGTGCTCTATTTGTTGTTTTTACCATGCTTTATTTTTGTATACTGATAGATATCATGTCTATAGGAGTCAGGCACACACTTCACTTAACCTGTGAGAACATGTTAGTCCGAGTATTTGCTATACATGTTCACATGTCAACTATTCAACACTCTTAGATAACATGTCTATAGGGCACAGCAATGCAATATTTTTACTTACCTAGATACCATGACTATAGGATCTTAACTAATTAATCAGTTACTTCAAGCTATTTTCGTACAGTTTCAATTACGCAGCATGCCTATAAGATGTATAACGTACGCCGTGCTGACCTAGATACCATGCATATAAGACTTAAAATAATCAATTTATCGACTGCTTCTATAACTTTTAGTGTACTTCTCATCGGGATATCATGGCTATAGGATTCTAATATTCTAATCGACTATTCCCATTGTTTTCATTACATTGTCGCCTGTCTAAGACGCATGTCGATAAAACCAGCATTAGTAATTCAGAACTATGATTGTTTTCACTGCCTATTTACACAAAATGATTACATATCGTTTCGAGCATCCTAAGTAAATTCTAGAACAATCCAAAAAGTACGTCCAAAGCCTCCTGGACCATAGGCATGGGACGGGTAATGCACGCAATACATGTTAGAATTGAATTAGAGCGCTTTTGTGTAAACAACTTCAACATAGTAATTGGGTAGCAGGAGATGATAGTGTGTGCCTGCTGAATAATATGAGCAACCCCTACCTCAAGGGGAGTTGCAAAGTATTATTATGTTGCATGGGATGATCATTTAGGCTAAAAAACTTAGGACCCCCCATTTCATTTATGTGCTTGTTATCTACGCTTAGTCGTTTAATATAGACTAATGTAATTGTACCCTTGCAATCATATTGAGATTTGGTATCAATGTTATAACAAGACTTTTGACTTCTAACCTCTCTTTATTTGATCACTTAGCCTAATTACATAATCCACATAGTTTAAAGTTCGATCGAGACCCACCGTTGTGGACCTCGGAGAGTGTCTAACATCTTCTCTCCACGGTAATTTGAGCCCTTACCCGATCTTTGGTGACGTTGACTAGTCAAACAGAGTTATTAGCAAATAGGTGCCCTAACGCTAGGGGTGTACAAACCGAACCGAAAAACCGCACCAAACCAAAAAGTTAAACCAAACCGATTAAAAAACCCGACTCGGTTTGGTTTGATTTTGTTTGGTATTGAATTAAAAAAAATCCGAACCAACCCGACATATAAATATATATTTTTTATATATATTATTTAAGATTTTATATAAAAATTTCTTTAAAAAATGTCTAGAAATATTTGGGATTCTCTTGCGAGATATAAATTTTAATAGAATATGAAGTGCTCCATATTTATTGACCTTAAATAATGAGTTGTATGATCAGTTTCTTATCAAGTGTTACTGAAATACGTCTATCTCTTTGTTCTTACATATTCATATCATATGTTAAGATGTATTAAATTCTTATATCTTTTTTTGAATGTGAAGTGGTTATTAATATTTAGGTATCATATTGATTTTATGTTTAATTACTAAATTTGGATAACCTAAAAGTGTATATCAACGAAAAAATATTGTCAGACAACTAAAAAAATAATTATTATGTGTTAACTAATGGAATTCCCACATAAGAATATTTTAATTGATAATATGTTTGTCAACTTTTTATATTTTTACTAAATAGATGTATACGTATCAAATATTTAACAAAGTAAGATTGAAATACTATGTAAGTAACAAAAAACCCGAAAACCCGAAAAACCCGACAAAACCGAACCAATCCAAACCGATATAGTTGGTTTGGTTTGGTTTTGATAAAAACCGAACCAACCCGGTCCATGTACACCCCTACCTAATGCACCTCAAAATCGTGAGGTGGCGACTCTTCTCTTTTAATACCTCATTTAAAAGAGTTGTCACGCGTCGAAACCCGCTTTCGTGAGAAAACGAGGTGCGACACCAAAAAGTACAAATATATTATTCAAACTTATCTATAGGCTCAAAACATCCATGATAACATCACAACAAAGAACCGAGGCTCAAACCGAATGAAATTTCTCTTATGTTATGAAATTATTATTTCTTCAAAAGAGTTTCCAAATCATACTTACACACTTCGGATTACTTTCAAACTTTGACACAAGTTCAATTTAATTATATAGACCATTCCAATGTCTTGGAACATCAACTGGATCCCAATAACATTAGAGTCAACTCTTGGTCAAACTTATGAACTCTTATGTTCTTCAAATTGTCAAGTTTCGACAAATAGTATCAAATTCTTCTAGGAACCTCCAAAACCAAGTTCGAACATACGTACAAGTCCAAAATCTTCTTACAAACCTATCGAAACAATCGAAACCCGATTCCGAGTCTATTTACCCCAAAGTCAAACATTGGTCAACTCTTCCAACTTAAAGCTTCTAAATCATGATTCATCTTCCAAATTAATTCCGAACCACTCGAAAACAAAAATCCATACACGCAAGTCATAATATATCATATAAAGCTACTCAAAGTCTCAAACCACCGAATGAAATGCTAAATCTCAAAACGACCGGTTGGGTCAATATATATTTTCTAATAAATAATATTATTTGCTACATGCAGGGGTGATGCATATGCGAGGTGACGCGTGTATATAAATGTGACGGGTTTATCCATGATCGTGGTTGATTATATATTTCTTTGTGCCTTGTTGAAATATGTGATCTTCTTTACTTATGTTTCATTTGATTCCAAAACGACATGAGTATAATTAGCCATGCTAGAAATTATGTTTAGACTTATGACATCTTAAATGAGCATGAAGGACTATTCTTGAAATTGTTGATATACTTGATTTGTTACTATTACATATTTGTCTTCTGTCTTTATATTGTTACACTTGTGCATTCTACCTCATTACACTATTATTTAGATACCTTCTAATTTGTTTGTTGTTATTACATATACGTCTTCAGCATTGTTTGCTAGAGCTACCTTGTTGGGTTATTGGTTTGGTTGTTACTATTTTCAACCAAATCCATTTTCGTAAAGAGTATCTAGACTTCCCCCGGTGGAGATGTTCGAAGCTCTCCCGGCTGAGCGTCCGGTTGAGTTGATGAAGGTCTTTTTCTTCTCTGAAGGGCAACCGCTTTATTATCGATTTCTTCATCATCTAGGACCACTATGGCCGGTCCGGTTGATGTTTCATTCACTCTATTCTCCCGAGTCGCAGCCGAAAAGGTACATTTCCTCTTTGGTTTCTTATTTTTGTGCTGGGGACTTCAGGAGGAGGCACCTTCACCATAAGCGAGAGTAGATTCAGGAGCTCTCCTGCTGTTAAGGGCATTTTGCAGTACCCGTTCAGCTTCTACCGAATCAACGAGAGCCTCGATGTCAGGGCAGACAATGTATCCCTTTGGAAGTCTTGTGTGGTACAAAAAGGCAGGTACAAATTTTTCCAAGTTATGTTATAAGATTAAAATAAGGGAGGATGAATTTTTGTCTACCATGGTTTTTGGCTTTTCACCCATATTTGGGAGCCATTTCTTTCTACCTTCGCAAGTCCGCTGTAGTAATATCCAATATTTTCTATACCCATTGGGCTAGATCTTGAACCCGTGGTAGTTCTCAATGTGTAACTCGAATAAGAAAAATATAAAGTTAGTAACGAAGGAAGGTCTTTTTAAACATGGAAAGAAAATGATATCTGAAGACTTACAGAAAAGATTCCATGATTCAGGAGAAGTAGGTGTTTTCGTCGAGATAAAGTCACTGGTAGCGATGATAACGAACCGTTCCATCCATCCACAGTCATTCTCATCATTAACGCTAGTAAGAAGGTCATAGCTAAGTTTTAGCACACCCCCACGGAAGACCTTTGGGGAATAGAGATTCATCATGTGAGCAACGGTTAGGGTTTCCCCAGTTTCAGAACACAGTTGACGGAGGCAAGCCACCGTATGCCAAACTGATGGGCCTGCTTGTGCCAAACAGATTTGGTACCGTTCCTAGTTCCAAAATCAGCGGATCGATTTCTTTACCCAATCCCAAGGTAAAAAGGTATGTATAAATATACATAAACCCTTGTTTGGAGAAGGTGACCCTTTCTATTTCATCATGGGCGATGATTTCAATATTGTTCCATTCGTAGTCTTCCTTCACAACAGGGATGCTGGAAAGACAAATAGAAGAAGGGTACCTATGAACAAGCCAATTCCTGTCACTTTCTGGGTTAATAAGAACTTTTTGTTCTTGAAAATCAAACTTAGTGTTAAGTTGAAGGGATATGATGGAGTTCACGGTAGGAGATTCAGACTCGACATCAACCTCTTTTGTTTTGTTCCTATTTGGGCCTCCACTGAAGAGAAGGCCAGAGTTTCTGAGGGGGACAGTGTTTGAAGACACGATGCTAAGAAATTTTTGAAGAATAATTTTACTGGGAGGATTAAATTTTACAAATGGGGTTCTTAGGTAAATCAGAGAAGAAGGAGGAGTTATAAAGGTAGAGAGTAAAAATTATGAGTAATGAAGAGGTTTATAGACGGCAAAAATCATGGTCATAATTAACTCAAAAACTCGAAAAAATATTTGGTGAGGTAACACGTGCTCAGGTTATTAAATGCGAAGAGACATGCGTCCTTTCAAGCGTAAGAAACTGTTCAGAAACTTGCCAGCTAAGAAAACAGGTTTTCTCTACTTCTCGGTAACACTAAAGTATTATCATCGAAAAGTAAGGGTACTATCTATATAAGATAAAATTGGTTAGTGACAGTTAGACGAATGAGGAGGTGACACGTGGAGTTGAAGACATGTAGGATGTGAGTCAGCAAATAGTTGATACCGGTTGCAAGCATGTGATCGGTGCTGGTTGAATTCCGAAGAAAGGGTTACCGATAATAAAGACTTGAAGAATTGATATGGATAGAATTCAATGAGCAACCATTACAAAGAATATATGCATTTATAGCTAACCGTTATGCAGCCATCAATGACAGTTTTATTCTCATTAAGGAGCCTGATTTTGGAAACTTGTCTTCTTAAACATGGCTATAAATAGGAGAATTAGTATTCCTTGTTGGAAGTAAAAAAATATTGTACACAAAGGCTATGTTCTGCTCTCAAATTATAAAATTACTTGCTTTCTTTTGTTCTTAATATTGTTCATACTACTGCTTCCGGAGAAGCTCATCATACCAGCGGGGCTTGTATTTCTTTAAATTATGTATACATTCTTGATTTCGTTCTCGTTTATTTTATACTTTTGGATCAAGTTAATTCATGTGTCTATACAAAACGATACAAATTCAACTACACCGGTTTACTGGTGGACATTTCATTAGTCAATAATCTTTATCTTTGACCAGTTTTAGCCTTTAAACTGACTCAACAAAGGTTCAGCAAAAATTAGAAATATCCAAATTATTATTCCCTTTAAAAAACAAAAATACAAAGATGATACACCACAAAAAAAAAAAAAAAAGGTTATATTTCGATAAACCTCCGTGGTATATTACTAGCAAGAAGCAAATCACCTTTTTTATCTTGATAAGTAAGTTTATAGGTTTCACCATTTTTTCGAGCGATATAAAAATAACTAATTCAGCAAAATTCCCCCATAAACAATAACAGAAAAATACAAAAATCCTTCTGCCTTCAATGTCCACTTCGGCAATGTTTTAAAAGAGTTGTACACCAAATTTTGTCACAATTAATTGGCGTATTTATGTTACTAATAGTGCCTTCGTTGCACTCAAATTCTGGGTTCACCTCTGTGTACATTATTTATATGCGTATTTTGTATAATTAATATTAAATATTCTATATTTTTAGTATGAAGTGTACATATATTGTATACCATCTATGTATGCCCGTATAATATATATACTCTCTGTATAATATATCTTTCATAGTGAGAATTATATACTATTGCTATAAACCATATCGAGAGAATCAAATGAGATGTTGGATTTGTTTGTAATAAGATTTGGGAATGGGTTTTAAATTACTTTTAAAAAGTATTATTATGTATAAATTTCTCAATTCTGTGCAGGATAGATAGGGAAATAAGATTACGAGGATTGGCAATCATGGAGTAAAATTACTAAATGACAAAAATAACCCTTCATGTAGCACCGGATATTTTATTTTGTTAAAAAATATGCTGAAATATATACTATTTTATTTTAATTTTTGATATAACAAACCAAATATCCATTAATAAATAATTACCTTCTTGCATTTATAATACCTGCATTATAATTCCTACATTACAGAATGTGCATTACTAATTATTGCATTAAAATTTTTGCTTTAATAATTTTCACATAATTTGCTTCTAAACCAAACAGCCCCTTAGTTTAACATTCATACAGGACCAAACAAGAAAATCTAATTCAGATGTTGTAAATCGTATGAACAAAACCAAATCTGCAACCCCCTTCCTTGCTGTCAGCCTTATCAGCTGGAATGATAACATAAACTAATAATTTGAATACGTATATTCACACGTTTTGGTGCACGTCGTACTATTCCCTCCACCCCCGCCCCACCCACTCTCTCTACTGTA
>NW_017675018.1:24726-40748 GCF_001879085.1 Nicotiana attenuata
CCCCCCAATCCTCTCTCATTTGACGTTCGATATTTGCTGGCAATGATATAATTGGAATCCTTCAGATTTCCAAGTCTCTTAAAGAGCTTAGTCAAATTATAATTCTTTTATATTAATAATAAATAGGTTAAAGATTTATTATGAGAAAAAATAATATAAGAAAGATAAATGTAATATTATAAATCACAAATAAGATTAATATTATGAAGCGAAATCTAAAATGAGATTTTAAAAATTTGCCATATATTTTTATAATCTTATCTCGGTACAAAACTACAAAAAAAAAAAAAAAAAAAAAGGGACAAGTTTTGTTTAAACTTTCTTGAAGTTAAAGGCTGGTGGGTGGGTGTATATATAATAATAGTATAGCTAGATAGAGAGGTTTTACTTAATATAGTATATACGATAATCTCAATTTCTTAGGGGTCGTTTGATTTGCAGCATAAAGTAGCTGCCTAATACATGTAAATTATTATTCCGTATATTTCCTTTTATTAATCTCTTATAACTTTTTCCTTTTATTTGTCTATTTAAGCAAATGAAGAGAGATTTATTATTTTCTTTTAATATTTACCTAAGTATTTTTTTGTTGAGCAAACAGGATATATATATATATATATATATATATATATATAAAGAGCGTTCAGTACATGATTATCATTAGATGTGTCACGAAGGACACATTGGTTCCCTAAGCTTGCAACAGTTGGCAAGATTCAAAATATAGTAATTTTTCATCAGAAGTAAGTTGAAGTCTTTCCCTATCCACAAAACATATTACATCACTTGGAGGTCTAACAAAAAACTTTTTTACTGCTCCACTGGTCATTACTTCTTCCAGCTGCTCCAAAAACTTGACTTCCCATATTCAGGCACTTTTTTGGTAGTTGATGAGCTGTCATATTCCCCTGCCTGAAGGTTTGCTGGAGGATAACCTTCTGCTGGTGCATTAACCACCTGCAAATATTCACAACCTTATTAAATAAATTATTACCTTCACGTATTGCCTGGATTACCTCTGTGCAATCTGTCTCTATTTCAAGTGGGAATAGATTCCAACCCGTTGTTGTTCTGAGACCTTCTCTTAGGGCTTTCAATTCTGCTGCTAGTGAACCATTTGCATGAGTCGATTTTGTAAAACCAACCACCTAATTACCATTGGCATTCCTGAAAACACCACCTAAGCCACAACTTTGGTTATAGTTATTGAAATTGGCATCAACGTTTAGTTTAAACCAACCCCTTGGAGGTTTATGCTTTATAGAGAGTTTTTCGTGAGTAATTTGAATTCTATAGCCCTCTGCATAATAAGAGAATCATTGATAGGGTTGGTAGTGTTGTTATGGTTATTATTATTTCTGATTATCCAAATGTGCCAAATGATAAAGGGAAAATAAGAGTTCCAGTTTAAGTATGTGTTATTAAGAGGATAGTTAAGGTCTCTTAGGCCTCATTTGTTTGCACTTACTGGAGGTCCGAATCTTAATTATTCAGATCTCAGACATTAAGTGCGTTTGTTTTTAAAGTCTGAATCTTAATTATTCAGATCTTAATCATTAAGTGTGTTTGTTTTTTTACTTTACAATCACTTAATGGGTCTGAATAGGTCTGTATGATTAAGATCAATAACAGAGACTTAATTTCATTAAGATGCTATCACATATTCATTATTAACTGCCGCCATCGCGTATCATTATCAACTAGCACCGTACCGCCACCACCACCATACTCAACCACCACCACCACGCCACCATCATCCTCAATCATAGCCGCCACCATTATCGACCATCACCACCCACTATCCCCACCACTCCGACCACCATCATTCTCCCCCACAATCAACAATCATCCACCTCAACTACCATAACTAACCACCCCATTACCATCAACAACCACAACCGACACTGCCCATCATTATAACCTACCACCACCAACCCACCACCTTCCTCAGTCACAACTATTACCACCACTCGCCATTATTAACTATCATCAACCACCACCACCATCCTCAATCATAATCGCCACCACTACCAATCACTACTAGCTACCAGCATGAACCACCATCATCAACCAAAACCACCACCAACCACCGCCTCTAGTCGGCATTCACCCATTAGCCATCACCACCAACAACTATCATATTTTAAAAAACTATATATTTTACTGATAGAATATTAGATTAGTTATTTCATTTGAATTTTAAGTTTATTAATTTTTAAATAAAGATAAATTTTGTACATTCCGATGTTAAAAATCAAACAGTCTTAATTATTTCTATTCAGATCTTAATACACATCTTAATCTATTCAGATGTGTATTCAGATTCGGATGTCTTAATCTTAATACACATCTTGATATTCAGATGTGTATTCAGATCCAGACGTCTTAATCATAAAAAAAAACAAATGAGGCCTTACTTGGATAAGCCAGTGGTTACCATTTAAACTATTGTGATTTTGCCATCGAAGGCAAACCCAGATTTTTTTGACGGCTTTGCATTCTAGGAAAATATGTTTTATGGATTCTTCATTAGGACATTTACAGATGGGACAGTAAGGGTCAATGATTAGCCCAATTTGTGAAAGGTATTTCCTGCAGGGTATTCGATCACGAAGACATTGCCATAAAAAATATTTTATTTTATTGGCAGTCTAGTTTCCAAATCCAGTCCACTTCTAAGTCAGTGTTTTTTGGTGTTTCTAGAAGAGTATAACAAGACCTAGTAGTTAACACACCCTTATTGTTGAGAGACCAAATAGGTAAATCATTAGAGGGGCCCTTGAGACGAATTTTGATCTTTGTGATATTAGCTAATAGTCCCGGAGGAAGAGGAAAGGATAGACCATCCAAGTTCCAACTGCAACCATCGAAGATATCTCTTATTTTTGTCATAGTATCCCTAGTGGAGGGTGGGCCTATCACACTTTTTCTTAGGTTACCAAATTTAGGGATCCAATTTGTTTCCCATATGTTAAGATTGGATTGAGGTGGGGGGGGGGGGGGCATATTATACCCTTAGAGCAAATTTCCCAACCATTGCAAATACTTTTCCAAACGAAGGAACACCTATTCATTATGGTACTAGTACAATAGTACGAAATGATAAGCTTGGCCCAACGGATTGTGGCATTTGTAAGAAGTCTCCAACTTAGGCTAATTAAGGTGCATAGATTTTTATTCAAAGCATTATGGATACCTAAGCTACCATTAGGTTAGGCTCGCAAAGGGTAGACCAGTTGACTAGGTGAATTTTTCTTTTTTCTATTGAGCTACCCCATATAAAGTCTCTTTGGACTTTGTCAATTTCTTTTAGGGTTTGCTTGGGAAGAAGGGTGTATTGCATGTAGTGGTTGGGTATGGAATTTAGGCATGATGTTGCATGGGTTGTTCTTCTTGCCAAATTAAAGAACTTCATTTTCCAGGAGGCAAGTTTGGTTCTCATCTTGTCGATTAGGAATTGATAGTCCCTAGGCTTTGAACTATGGTTTAAGTTAGGAAAACCTAGGTAGGTGCCAAAATTAGTACTTTTTTGATACCTAACATAGTGGTAATATCTCTAATGAGAGTATGATTACAATTTTGAGAGAAGAGTATTTTTGATTTTATAATATTGATACATTGACCTGATAGGGAACAAAATTGGTCAAGTCCATATTTAATGGCTTGACATGATTTATCATTTGCTTTAGCCATTAGGGTAAGATCGTCTGCAAATAATAAATGAGAGATTTTTGGGCATCTATGTCCTACGGATATGGGATCCCAACTTTTAGTGTCCACTTGGTGCTCTATGTATCTAGTGAGCATTTCTATGTAGAGAATAAAGATATAGGGAGAAATGGGGTCTCCTTGTCTTATTCCCCTACTTGACTCAAAATAATTTGTGACGGATCCGTTTACTAAAATTGCTATACTACTAGTTGAGATGCAGCTCAGTAACAATTTAGAAAATTTGGGTGGGAATTTAAAGTAAAGAGTGTGACGAACAAAAGACCATTCTAATTGATCGAATGCCTTTTCTAGATCAATTTTTAGAATCATGTGGCCCTGTTTTCCTTTTAATTTATTAAATTTAGAAACCAGTTCCTGGATGATGATGGCATTATCAGACGCTCTTCTATTTTTCATGAAGCTAACCTGATATGGACTGACCAATTGATCGAGGAATGGTTTAAGACGGTTTGCAAGGATCTTAGTAATTAGCTTGTAGATAGTATTGCATAAACCAATAGGCCTAAAGTTTTTAATGTTGTTGGCATTGTGGATTTTAGGAATAAGGCAGAGAAAGGTTTTGTTAATTTCAGAAGGGATTTCTTGATTGTTGAAAATGTTATGACAAAGGTTACAAACTGATTGACCTATGTAATTCCAATATTTTTGGAAGAAAAAAAGGATGTAGACCATCCGGACTAGGAGATTTAAAGGGTTTGAACGAAAAAATAGCTCTTTTGATTTCAGAGTCTAGAAGGGGGGTATCTAGATTGCCTAGGTTGATTTTATTACTATTAAAATAATGATATAGGGGGTTAGCCCAGCTAGTTTGTGAGTGAGAAGTGGTAAAAGTAGAGGTAAAATAATTATGAACATGAGACATAGTCAGATTATGATCATTAATCCAATTACCAGAATCATCTTTGAAGAAATTAATGTAACGACCCGACCGGTCGTTTTGATCCCTAGCGCGCCGTTCAGTAGTTTGAGGCCATGAGCAGCTCTATTTCAGGTATTACGACTTGTACACGTGGTCGGAATTGAATTTCGGGAAGTTTGGGGTTGATTCGGAAGGAGGATTTTCATTTCGGAAACTTAAGTTGGAAGAATCAACCAGGATTGGATTTTTTAGTGAACGACCTCGGAATTGGGATTCGAAGGCTCCAGCAGGTTTGTATGATGATTTCGGACTTGGGCGTATGCCCGGATCGGGTTTTGGATGACCCGGGAGTATTATGGCGCCAATTGTGGAAGTTAGCATTTTGGAAGAAATTTCATAAGTTTGGGTTGAAGTGCATTTCAGTGTTATCGATGTCCATTTGGGATTCCGAGTCTTGGAGTAGCTCCGTATGGTGATTCTTGAGTTGGGAGCGCAATCGGAAGTGAATTCGGATGTCCGTGGAGCATTTTGGAGCCATTTGGCTAAGGATAGAAATTTGAAGGTTTTTGAGAAATTTGACCGGAGGTAGACTTTTGATATCGGGGTCGGAATCCGATTCCGAAAGTTGCAGTAGGTCCGTAATGTCGAATACGACTTGTGTGCATAATTTGAAGTCAATCGAACGTGATTTGATAGGTTTAAACATCAGAAGTAGAAGTTTGAAATTGTAAAGTTCATAAAGCTTGGATTGGAGGTCGATTCGTGGTTTTAGCGTTATTTGATATGATTTGAGGCCTCGAGCAAGTCCGTAATGTGTTTTGGAACTGGTTCGTATGATTGGTTGGGGTCCTTAGGGCCTCGGGTGGATACCGGGTGGTTAACGGATCGAAAATGAAATTTTTGGAAGGCTGAAGTTGCTGGTTGCTGATGTAACCGCACCTGCGAGAATAGGGCCGCAGGTGCGAGCCGCAGAAGCGGCCCAGTAGTCGCAGATGAGGATTTGGCAAAAGAGAGCTGGGATCGTAGATGCGGTCATTTGGCCGTAGAAGCGGGACCGCATCTGCGGAAAAAGAAGTGCAGAAACGGGCTGGGGCAATTGGAGGAAGACCGCAGAAGCGGCTATTGGTCTCGCACCTGCGGAACCGCAGAAGCGGTCAAGTGACCGCAGGCGCGGAAAGTGCTGGAGGCAGAGAGTGTTTTAAAAATCGGGATTTGGCTATTTTCTCTCATATTTTCTTGGCTTGGGCGATTCTTGGAGGGTTTCAAGAGGGGATTTTCATCATCAACAATAAGGTAAGTTAATCCCACATATCTTGAGTTAAATACATTGATTATGTATGGATTTTATCATGTAAATTGGTAGAAATTTGGGGTTTTGGTAGAAAGACCTAGAAATTTATATTCTTGGAATTCGACCACGATTTTGGGTATGGAATTAAGAGAAAATTATATATTTGAGTTCGTGAGGCTATGGGTAAACTTATTCTTCAAAAGTTTTGGAAATCCGGGCACGTGGGCCCGAGGGCGTTTTTATCAACTTTTCGATCGGGGATAGGAATTGTTATTAATTGGATTAATATGAGTAGTTCATCGTATATTAATGAAATTTGCATAATCATTGATTAGTTTTGGAGTATTTGGCATCGATTCAAGTCTTCGGAAGGGCGTGGAATGCCGGTTATGGATCTCCGGAGCGAGGTGAGTCTCCTTTCTAACCTTGTAAGAGGGAATTGTCCCCATAGGTGAAATAATTGGTTATGTGCTCCTATTTGTGGGGGCTACGTACACACGTGGTGAAGAGAGTCCGTGCGTAGTTACTAATATGTGTAAGTCCGGGTAGTCTAGGACCCAAAAAGCATGCTATACTTGGAATATCTGTGATCTTATTGACAGTTGAATTTCTTAAATCTTATCAAATTGGTAAATGAATTTCTAGGAGGATTAAACTTCATTTTCTTAAATCATTGAAAGAAAATTGGCTTTTATTTGGATAAATGTTCTCTGATAAATTCTTAATTTGCTGTTTGAGCATGTATTTCTATGTGTACCTGCTTCGCATGTATGATTCGCGAGCAGAGTGATTGTTTAGTTAAATTTGACCGCATCGCATGTGTGATTCGCGAGCGGGGTAATGGATGCATCTATGGTTCGTGCCGCTCGACCCTCGGCAGTGCACAGTTTACATTTCTATTGGATCGAGCCGTACGACCTCGGCATGAGTTGCGCATGCTTGTATTGCTTGCCTTGAGATTTACTGACATTGCTGTCTACTCTCCTGACTTGAGATAATTGTTAATTAATGGATTATGAATCCGGAGACTTTAAATAAAAAGGAATTTTCACCTGTTTAGTGACTCATTTGAAACTACCGTTATTCTTAATAAATCCGTGAGTCATCGCATTAATAATATTATTACTAGACCTTTAGTATGTGTCGAAGTAGCCATATCGTCTGTACTTCTTCGAGATTAGGCGGGATACTTACTGAGTACACGTTGTTTTCATACTCATACTACACTTATGTTCATTTTTGTTGCACAGGCATATGTACTTCTAGTGGCCTACTGGGCGTAGCAGCATGGATGACACTGGGACTAGGGGAGCTGCATTACTCGAGGCGACCCGCAGCTAGTATAGTCTCTTTCAGGGTATTTTATTTACTTTCTTTCCATTTGTATTCCGGAGGGATGTTGTATTGTATTGTTTCTTAGAAATAGCTCATGCACTTGTACACCGGGTTCTGGGGATTTCTATGGGTTTATTCAAAATTTAAAAGTTGTTAAATGTTTCATTCTCTTATTCAGTGAAATTTACTATGTATAGCTTAAACGTATAAAAGGAGAGATTTCAAGAGTATTAAAACGAAAATTTAATTAAGTATTGTTGGTTGGCTTGCCTGACAGTGGTGTCCGGCGCCATCACGACCCTTAGTGGAATTTGGGTCGTGACAACATGGTATCAGAGCACTAGGTTCCCGTAGGTCTCACAAGTAATGAGCAAGTCTAGTAGAGTCTCGCGGATCGGTACAGAGACGTCTGTACTTATCTTCGGGAGGCTGCAGGACTGTTAGGAGTACTTCCCTTCTTGATTCCTCATCGTGCGATTTGATTCCTTGAGGCTTATGCCCTATTTCCTTCCTACTCGATCCTACGCGACGCGAACCGCCTATTATAAATCGAGAATTGAAGAATTGTAATGGTACTACCGATGTGGTGCGGGATGTTTCTCCATGCATAGTTGTCTGGGCTATTATCGCCGCCTTGTGAAAGTATATTCTGTCGTTTTGGCTCAGTAGCGGTGCTTCTAAGAGCTCTGAGGCTAGGCACAAGTTGCCATGATGCTATGAACGATTGTTCTGCAGTATGATATGATGGTAGGATGTTTGCCTACGTGTCGGGGCAGTGACTGACTTGAAGGGAGGTTTACTCAGTGCATGATCTAGAGATTCGGAATTTTATTCTCGACAGGGGAAAGGCAATCGGACTAAGAATGGTTAGAGGTGGACTGGTGGAGTAGAGAGACTTGGTATCTGCGAGCGTGGTGGAGTTTTCCCCTATGATAAGGTGTTGTTGTCCTAATTGAACGTACTAAGTTCGCCGGTGTTATGATCTTCTACAATTAGCCCTTGGAGCAAGATATTATGAAATAGTGTTGAAGATGCGGCTGTCAGATATCACGGGATGCGGTAGTTCCGGATTGAATCAGTGTTTCTAATGTCGACGGTTCGAGGAAGATGACCTTCGGAAAGGTTGAAAGTTAGCAGCAATTGTGGGTTCAAGTGCCACGAAGATAGATTCTATTTAAGGCAACAACTAAGCAGCAAAGGATGAGGAAGGACATGTGGGGAGTGTCAGGCGGTGGTTAAAATTTCTAGAAGGCCAGGTATAAGAAGCAAAGGTCGAGTAATCGACTAAAGGGGTGAGTTTCGCCAAAGTAGGAGAGTTTGGGGTGATTTCGGAATTTTAGTGATTGGTGATTTGGGCCTACGGATTAATTTGGAGTATGGGCTATTAGGCGGTAGGCGGTTTGATATAACGGAAAGGAGCTGCTTGAAATGAAGAAGGATACAACCTAACTTTGAATTGGAAGGATGTTGCCGCGCACTTAATTGATGCCCACGAGAGGTGAATGGACTTGTGCAGCTAGAGAGTGAGCTTGGACTCAGGATGGGTCATTAATGTCGTGGGGATTGCACCCCGTGTAGCAGCGTTAGAAGACGTCGGCACATAAATCCCACAGGTGGGTTATCTCCAGTGAGTGGATCGGCAGTTGCATGGTTGGCAAAGCTTCTGCGGAAATTCTATTGGTTATACAGCAAGGAGATCGGTCGTGCGAATGTGGTTGATGATTCAGAGTATAAAAAGGGGTTTTACAGAAAGATTCCGAGAATTTTGGCGGTTGATTGCGCAAGGCTATGTCAACAAGAGATATAGGATCCCGGTGAATTCCGGAATTTGTGTTAAAATGGCTTCAGGCTAAGTGGGAGAGTCCCACCGCCTATGATTAAGGATTGCCTGGTTAACGACTTGCGAGGTTTCTGATTATTAGCATATTGATGGGTTATTTCAGCTGCAGGAAAAGAACATAAGTGGTAAATTGAGCAAATGAATTGTTAAAGGTGTACTATGGTTGGCCTTATCGGCTCATATTCAGGCTTGGGGAAGAATTCAGGACTCATGCCTTGCGTGGTTGCAAATTTCCAGGAAAGTAATTCTGCCGAGTGCTTCGTCGAAGGGGGTATTCATGTGTTAGAAGATTTATGGGATTGATTACATTCGGGGCCAAGTCAGAGCGGGTGGCTCTCAACAACGGTCCTAGTGGATTCAAAGGGGTAAAGTGTGGTGCCTAATGGCTTCGAGCCTATAGATACAGTTAAGAATCAAGCCTTGTAGCAGCTTATGAGGAGGTGCCCAGAAGGTTCTATGATGTTTTGACCTGCAGGGTAGCAATTGGGAGGTATGAAATGGTTCGTGGGATTTGAGACAGCATGGTCTCGTGAGTCAAGGTCACTCGAGATGAGTGCATATGGAGTATGCTATGTGTTGAATGGAGTTATTATTATTTCTAAGGCAATCGAGGATAAATTGGAAGAAGATGGATTGATTAGCCATAGTTGAATTGGCATATTGGTGGCAGTGATCGGTTCATTCAACGCGATCAAGTTATGCAAGTGATTTGTGGCGGTACATGGGAGGCTTGTCGGCCGCTGTAATTGATGTTATTCAGAAGTATTCTACTGTTATAGCCTGTCATGTGTAGGCGGGTCCCAGAAGGGCTATGATGGCTTAGGACCACTACTTAGAGATTTGGCGTATTCTACGGTTATGAGAATTCCCCTGTGTGTCGCAATGGTTCTCCTGAATTGAGTTAAGTGAAAAGTTTTGATATGATGAAGTGTTAATCTATTAGTGGTTCCGGAGTGATAAAAGTCGTGTTCTATCGTATATTGGCGTGTTGGGTGCAATGGGTGGTATGGACTTTGAAGTGAGGATCAAGGTTACAGTTCGGTGTTGACGAGAATGTCACGAGCTCGGATGAACAGGAAAGTAGTTTCGATGTTTAAAGTAAGTTGATATTGTCTTCAGCGTCACCTGAGATCGGCTTTTGTGAAAAAGGCTTTGCATCCTGGTTATGGATTCTTGATCGCTTTTCAACGTTAGTGCGGCCGGTGGTATGGATATACAGACTTGTTATCTCTTACGAAAGGTTGTGGGGGTGTGTTCCACGGGAAGATTGTACAAGTGTGGCATGTAGTCACTGATTGATTGGAGAATAAAACTAAGTATGGAGATTGTGGTGGTATCGTTAACTTGAGAATTTATGCCTAGAGGGTACTCGATTTATTGGGTTGTGGACTGTGGATGGTTACTCCGGTTATGATGGTTGTTCTTATGTGTTATGAGAGAAAGGGGAGTTATTATGGACCTTCGAAAGGTTATTAGCCTAGTTCAGTGTGATCAGAATCGGCTTGAGGTATGTGGATGGATCTAAATGTGAATATGGGCTCTATATCAGGCCAGATGTGTTCATTTCAGCAATGCGCTCCTTTGGGCAAGTAGTCGGGGTACTATTTCGTCGTCAGCTATTTCATGTAAGGATATATTGCGCCGTATGAGTTGTGAGACGGCATGGTGAATTTTTTATGTGTTGAGGTTCCGCGTAGAGATGATGTTACATGAGCAGGATGGCTCTCGAGATTCAGGGTGTACATCGCACCTCAGTTATGCTTGAGTTTTGTAGCCTATGGCACTATATGTCTCCCCAGGGATGGTATTATGCACTTAACGTGCTTGTGACCGATATCTGGTATTTTGTTGTAATGAGCAATTTAGCTCGATGTATATCTCCTTATATGAATTCTATGAGTGGATCGGGTGGCACGCCACCATGGGTATGTTATTTGGATTGGGCTGCACGCCGCAATAGTGTGATGTTGAGTACAGTTCCCCGTATCTGTTTTTATGTGTTTTGTTTCCTCTTTTCCTGAGAGGAACCTATATTAGCTGTGTGCCCGCGTCGCATGCATGATTCGCGAGCGGCGCGTCTGTTCAAATATGTTGACCGCGTCGCATGTATGATTCGCGAGCAGGGTAATTGGATTTCCTTTCCATAGTTCGTTTTCCTTTTGTGACGTTCGAGTTCATAGCCTATTGGCACATTGTGACATCATATGAGACTTTTGAGCTTGTCCGGGGTGGCTTATTGCCTAAGCGGTTCGTATTGGGTGAGACGAGATCATTGGATTTAGGATCAGTGCAACCTGATTACATGAAGTATATTAAGGAGAAAATACCATTATTTGGTTCAGAATGAGGTGATGGTTCTTGTCAGGAGTATAGGCCTGATGAATTGTTGGTTCGACAGTTGGTTATGAATTTCTACGCACCTCTTCCGTCTTGGCGGTATTGTAAGAGTTAGAGCAAGACCTATGTAGGTCATGAGGTGCAATGGGAGCATCAGATTCGTGGAATTTCGATTTATTCGATCAGAGAATTCTATGGTGGTCCTGTGAGTAAAGTGGTGCAAGGTGTGAATTCAGCTAAGATACGCAGTCATGTTTTGGTGCTGCGTGTAGTTATCGATACGGTGAACGTATGTTGGAACAGGCCTGGCAGAGAATTACGGATGATGGAATTGGGCTCTAAGGCTAATTTGCTTAAGTGGAAAAAGGATATCTTCAGATTGACCGAGCTAGGGCGCCCAACTGAGTTGGGGTAGCACGAGTAGGTGCTCGAGGTGTTAAAAAGCAATTTTAGACAACCCCAGCACAGTTCCTAGCACGTTCGAGGACGAACGTATGTTTAAGTAGGAGAGGATGTAACGACCCGACCGGTCGTTTTGAGCCCTAGCGCGCCGTTCAGCAGTTTGAGGCCATGAGCAGCTCCATTTCAGGTATTATGACTTGTACGCGTGGTTGGAATTGAATTTCGGGAAGTTCGGGGTTGATTCGGAAGGAGGATTTTCATTTCGGAAGCTTTATGTTGGAAGAATCAACTAGGATTGGATTTTTGAGTAAACGACCTCGGAATTGGGATTCGAAGGCTCCAGCATGTTCGTATGATGATTTCGGACTTGGGCGTATGCCCGGATCGGGTTTTGGATGACTCGAGAGCGTTTTGGCGCCTATTGTGGAAGTTAGCATTTTGGAAGAAATTTCATAAGTTTGGGTTGAAGTGCATTTCAGTGTTATCGATGTCCGTTTGGGATTCCGAGTCTGGGAGTAGCTCCGTATGGTGATTCTAGAGTTGGGAGCGCGATCGGAAGTGAATTCAGATGTCCGTGGAGCATTTTGGAGCCATTTGGCTAAGGATAGAAATTTAAAGGTTTTTGAGAAATTTGACCGGAGGTGGACTTTTGATATCGGGGTCGGAATCCGATTCCGAAAGTTGGAGTAGGTCCGTAATGTCGAATATGACTTGTGTGCAAAATTTGAAGTCAATCGGACGTGATTTGATAGGTTTAAACATCGGAAGTAGAAGTTTGAAATTCTAAAGTTCATAAAAACTTGGATTGGAGGTCGATTCATGGTTTTAGCGTTGTTTGTTATGATTTGTGGCCTCGAGCAAGTCCGTAATGTGTTTCTCGGGGGCCTCGGGTGGATTTCGGGTGGTTAACGGATCGAAAATGGAATTTTTGGAAGGCTGAAGTTGCTGGTTGCTGGTGTAACCGGACCTGCGAGAATAGGGCCGCAGGTGCGGAGCCGCAGAAGCGGCCCAGTAGTCGCAGATGCGGATTTGGCAAAAGAGAGCTGGGACCGCAGATGCGGTCGTTTGGCCGCAGAAGCGGGACCGCATCTGCGGAAATAGAAGCGCAGAAGAGGCCTGGGTTAACTGGAGGAAGACCACGGAAGCGGCTGTTGGTCTCGCACCTGCGGAACCGCAGAAGCGGTCAAGTGACCGCAGGTGTGGAATGTGCTGGAGGTAGAGAGTGTTTTAAAAATTGGGATTCGGCCATTTTCTCTCATATTTTCTTGGCTTGGGCGATTATTGGAGGGTTTCATGAGGGGATTTTCATCATCAACGAGGTAAGTTAATCCCACCTATCTTGAGTTAAATACATTGATTATGTATGGATTTTATCATGTAAATTGGTAGAAATTTGGGGTTTTGGTAGAAAGACCTAGAAATTTATATTCTTGGAATTCGACCACGATTTTGGGTATGGAATTAAGAGAAAATTATATATTTGAGTTCGTGAGGCTATGGGTAAACTTATTCTTCGAAATTTTTTGAAATCCGGGCATGTGGGCCCGAGTGCATTTTTATCAACTTTTCGATCGGGGTTAGGAATAGTTATAAATTGGATTAATATGAGTAGTTCATCGTATATTAATTTGACCGCGTCGCATGTGTGATTCGCGAGCGGGGTAATGGATACATCTATGGTTCGTGCCGCTCGACCCTCGGCAGTGCACAATTTACATTTCTGTTGGATCGGGTCGTACGACCTCGGCATGAGTTGCGCATGATTGTATTGCTTGCCTTGAGATTTATTGACATTGTTGTCTGCTCTCCCGACTTGAGATCTTGTTAATTAATGGATTATGAATCCGGAGAATTTAAATAAAAAGGAATTTTCACCTGCTTAGTGACTCATTTGAAACTACCACTGTTCCAATAAATCTGTGAGTCATCGCATTAATAATATTACTACTAGACCTTTAGTAAGTGTCGAAGTAGCCATCTCGTCTCTACTTCTTCAAGATTAGGCGGGATACTTACTGAGTACACGTTGTTTTCTTACTCATACTACACTTATGTGCATTTTTGTTGCACAGGCACATGTACTTCTAGTGGCCTACTGGGCGTAGCAGCATGGATGACACTGAGACTAGGGGAGCTGCATTACTCGAGGCGACCCGCAGCTAGTATAGTCTCTTTTAGGGTATTGTATTTACTTTCTGTCCATTTGTATTCCGGACAGATGTTGTATTTTATTGTTTCTTAGAAATAGCTCATGCACTTGTGACACCGGGTTCTGGGTATGTCTATGGGTTTATTCAAAATTTTAAAAGTTGTTAAAGGTTTCATTCTCTTATTCAGTGAAATTTACTATGTATTTAAACGTATAAAAGGAGAGATTTCAAGATTATTAAAACGAAAATTTAATTAAGTATTGTTGGTTGACTTGCCTGACAGTGGTGTCCGGCGCCATCACGACCCTTAGTGGAATTTGGGTCGTGACAATTAATTTTGTTTCTTCTTTTCCTATTGGTGGCTGAGACATGGAAGAATTTTGTATTTGTGTCTCCTTCAGTTAGCCACAAGACTCTGGACCTTAGCTTCCAATAATCTTCCTCAATTTTTAGAATGTCATTGTATTCATTTTAAGATCTAATTCTAACTTACGAAGGAAAGTACTGGTAGTATAACTATTGGAAGTTTGGATACCTTGGAGTCTAGCTAGTAATTTCCTCTTAGTTCCCATAATATTACCAAAGGTGCTGTTTTTCTAGGGTTTTAATTTTTCCACAAAGTTAAGATTGGCTTTGAAATAGTCACTACCATACCAATTATTTTTCACTATAGTCTGGAATTCTGGATATTTACACCAAAAAGTCTCTAGTCTAAAAGGTATTTTATGAAGAGACCCATTTTTAGGAATCAATTCTATATGAATAGGGTTATCGTCAGAGTGGGTTCTAGGCAGGTGGATTGTTGAGCTTTTAGGGAAGAGTTCAATCCACTTCTCATTTCCAAAAACTTTATCTAATCTTTCCATTTTATGACCTTTTTTTATTATGCCTGTTGTTTGTCCAAGTGTATTTACTACCTTTAAAGCCTAGATCGAGCAAGTTACACTTATTGATTTTTGACCATATGTACCTAGCTCTACTATCCTTAATAGGTTTACCTTCGAATTTTTCACTAGCGGCTAGAATATCATTAAAGTCACCTCCTACTAGCCAAGGCCCTTTATAAGAGTTGCTAATATTTTCTAGATGCTCCCACATTATATTTCTATTATAGACACAAGTACTAGCATATATAGAAGTAAAAAGCCAAGGTTTACGTATAGGAAGTACCTCTATGGTTGCATGGATTTCCTGGTTCCTACGTACTGCATTTTGAACATTGATTACTTCATCATTCCACATCATAACCATGCCTCCTGACTTACCCTCCGAAGGAACTTCAATCATCTCCGTGAACCCAAAGTTATTAAGCAAGGCTGCATGGTTAACCATTCTTGTTTCCAACAGTGTCACCATGCAGGGCCTATGAGTATCAATCATTTCCCTAAAATTTCTCCTGAAAGTTTCATTGTTCCCTCCCCTTATATTCCAAATTACAAAATTTGTAGGACGGTTCATTGATAGATTAACTTCTGGATTTGCCCTCTCTCTATTCTCCCTTACCCCCCCCCCCAAAAGGACAGGGTTTCTTCTCATCGAAGGTGTCACGACCCAGTTCGCCCTCCGTGAACTATCGTTACGGCACCTAGTCTCTATGACTAGTTAAGCCAAACAAATGCGAAAAATAAACTAGACTTGCAAAATAAATAATCAAAAGCCGAAAAAAATTACTGAAGGAAATAATATTTAAATGCTGCTCGACATATACACACAACTTCTCAAAATCTGATACACTATCCCAAAACCCGGAAAGTCACGTATCCACAAGCTGAGACAACACTATATAGCTCTAATCTCCGGAATGTCTAACAAGAACAAAAAGTAGAAAAGGGCTAAATACTAAATGCATGAATAGAAAGAGACTCCTCGGTCTGCGGACGCGGCAGATATACCTCGAAGTCCCGTCGTATCGCCTCGCCTCAAGAATGGTAAGCCTGAGTAGAGGTACCTGGATCTGCACATGAAAAACATGCGCAGAAAGGGCATGAGTACACCACAACGGTACTCAGTAAGTGCCAAGCCTAACCTCGGTTGAGTAGTGACGAGGAAGGTCAGGGCCCTACTGAGATCAAATAA
>NW_017675018.1:41351-43639 GCF_001879085.1 Nicotiana attenuata
AATATAATATAATTAATTTTTTTTAAGTTTTAACCAAATCCATGTCTAATTAAATGCTAGCTTAGTTTCGAACAAGAGATCAATTTTATATTTTGCCCAACGATTAAGATAAGACTTGCCCAACCAAACCAAGGTTTCTATAATTACAAAGATGTCATTTATATATTTGGATTAGGATTGTTGGTTACAACATGTTCACTTAAAAGAATTGGTTACATCATGTTCATTTTTTTATTTGGAGTATTCCTAACCCAACATTTTGCCTGTCTCCAGTTCTCGTTTGCTTAAACAAATTTAAAATGGTTTTTCTGGTCTAATTAATCGCTTAAAGAATTAGTTAATAATTGATTGGTAGAAGAGTTTGTTGTGCAAAGAGGCCGTGTTTTTTCATTTTTATAAAATTAATAGGGTGAGAGGAACGATCTGATTAAAAATTAAAAATAATGGCCAAACGTCACTGAATCCGAGCTCAGGATATTTCATTTCAAATTATGGCCATGTTTACTAACCCAATACATAACATATGTTTTTTCATCCACTTTTATCGCTAAACTGTAATTATCTAAATCCGCTATTGATGTATTATACTTCAATACCAAACAAGAGGTGGGTGATTTGTGTGGTACCCAATTTTTCGTTTAACCTGATTATAGAAGGACCTGGTTCTTCTATGTGTTCCAACTACTACTGTTGCCGAATAATAAATACAGAAATGAAAGAACACAGAGATTTTTCGTGGAAAACACCTGGCTCAAAAGGTGAAAAAACCACGACCTACTTTCCAGTAGGATTTTCCCAAACTCTCCACTAAAATCACTGAGCCAAAAACTGCATTTACAAAAAACTCTGTTGTAAACCTAGGATTAACTCTAATCCTGTTGTGGCACACAACCTCAAATTATTTTGCACACACATCACATTCAACACTACGGAGCTACTCCAACTTCCGGAATTGCCTTCCGACCGTCGGATCAAAATCTCACTATCGAACCGGAACTTCAAAATTCGACCTTTCGGCATTTCAAGCCTAAATTAGCTACGGACCTCCAAAACACACTCCGGACACGCCCCTAAGCCCGAAATCACCCAACGGAGCTAACGGAACCATCGGATTTCCATTCCGAGGCCGTCTTCACACTGTTCTGACTATGGTCAAATTTTCAAGACTTAAGCTCTCATTTGGGGACTAAGTGTCCCAAAACTCTCCGAAACTCAAAACCGAACGTCCCGGCAAATCAAAATAGTAGAAATAAACCTAGGGAAAACAGTTAATAGGGGATCGGGGCATTAATCTTAAGACGAATGGCCGGGTCTCGACATCGGCCATGATGTTTCCTTCACCCTTGAAGACTTTCACATTATGTGTGGTTTGCGGATCACAACACATAATGTTGAAAAACCAATTAATCGTAGAGAGCAATATTCTGAAGCGCTAGTTTGGTAAGTCCAAGGGTGTGACTTCGAAGGATATTCGAGATTTTATGACTCGAAATGAAATTCCAAAGAATGTGTAAATCACAGGCATCTATGCGAGAGTAGTGATGATGTTGTGAAGCTTATGGAGATTCTTATTGTAGAGTCTATTTTGTTTTGGAAAAAGACTGAGTCATCTGTGATGGAGAAGTATGCATCTATTGTTGAAGATGATAAGGTTTGTGTTGAATATCCTTGGAGTAATGTGGCTTATGAGAAGCTCATTTACTCACTGAAACATGCATTGGACAAGCAGAACAAATTACATTCAACTGAGTATAAAGTTGGTGGATTTCCATATCCGTTATGTGCTTTGTTCTATGAGCGATTCCCAGATATTCGGGAGAAGTATATAAGAGAGGATGAGTACCTTGATACCCCTCAGGTTCCCAGGATGTTACGTTATGTATGTGTGGGAGAGACTAAATATCCTGAACTTTTTGATTTCTCCAGTAGTCATGAAGTAAGTTACTTTTTCTTTGTTTTTTTTTTTGTTTTTTTTTTGTCTTTGTGTTTATATGTTGACGTATTAGTTTTTTTCCTCTCATAATATACTTTTTTGTATTAGACAGAATTATCGTAACTTTAGGGTATTGGATATAATTCCTACAGAAGAGGAATTGAATTCAATGCCTTTAATTGGACAATTACCATGCAGCCGGATTCGTTCAAAGGTACTTAATGCGGTTCCTTCAACTGGTGAATCACCACGTAGTTTGAGTCGATCAAAAGAAGAGAATCGAACTTCTGTTATTGGCCAATCACCACGTAGTCGGAGTCAATAAAAAGAAGCGAATCGAACTCCTTGTATTGGC
>NW_017675018.1:43664-78206 GCF_001879085.1 Nicotiana attenuata
AGAGAGAGATTATATGATTCTATGAGTGGATCGGGGTGGCACGCCACCATGGGTATGTTATTTGGATTGGGCTGCACGCCGCAATAGTGTGAGTTGAAGTACAGTTCCCCGTATCTGTTTTTATGTGTTTTGTTTCTCTTTTCCTGAGAGGAACCTATATTAGCTTGTGTGCCGGCGTCGCATGCATGATTCGCGAGCGGCGCGTCTGTTCAAATATGTTGACCGCGTCGCATGTATGATTCGCGAGCAGGGTAATTGGATTTCTTTTCCATAGTTCGTTTTCCTTTTGTACGTCGAGTTCTAGCCTATTGGCACATTGTGACACATATGAGACTTTTGAGCTTGTCCGGGGTGGCTTATTGCCTAAGCGGTTCGTATTGGGTGAGAACGAGATCATTGGATTTAGGATCAGTGCAACCTGATTACATGAAGTATTTAAGAGAAATACCATTATTTTGTTTAGAATGAGGTCAGATGGTTTTGTCAGGAGTATATGGCCTGATGAATGTTGGTTCGACAGTTGGTTATGATTTCTAACGCACCTCTTCGTCTTGGCGGTATTGTAAGAGTTAGAGCAAGACCTATGTAGGTCATGAGGTGGCAATGGGAAGCATCAGATTCGTGGAATTTCGATTTAATTCGATCAGAGAATTCTATGGTGGTCCTGTGAGTAAGTGGTGCAGGTGTGAATTCAGCTAGATACGCAGTCATGTTTTGGTGCTGCGTGTAGTTATCGATACGGTGAACGTATGTTGGACAGGCTGGGAGAGATTACGGATGATGGAATTGGGCTCTAAGGCTAATTTGCTTAAGTGAAAAAGGTATCTTCAGATTGACCGAGCTAGGGCCCCAACTGAGTTGGGGTAGCACGAGTAGGTGCTCGAGGTGTTAAAAAGCAATTTTAGACACCCCAGCACAGTTTCCTAGCAGTTCGAGGAACGAACGTATGTTTAAGTAGGAGAGGATGTAGACCCGACGGTCGTTTTGAGCCCTAGCGCGCCGTTCAGCAGTTTGAGGCCATGAGCAGCTCCATTTCAGGTATTTATGACTTGTACGCGTGGTTGGAATTGAATTTCGGGAAGTTCGGGTTGATCGGAAGGAGGATTTCATCTTCGGAGCTTTATGTTGGAAGAAATCAACTAGGATTGGATTTTTGAGTAAACGACCTCGGAATTGGGATTCGAAGGCTCCAGCATGTTCGTATGATGATTTCGGACTTGGGCGTATGCCCGCGATCGGGTTTTGGATGACTCGAGAGCGTTTTGGCGCCTATTGTGGGAAGTTAGCATTTTGGAAGAAATTTCATAAGTTTGGGTTGAAGTGCTTTCAGTGTTATCGATGTCCGTTTGGGATTCCGAGTCTGGGAGTAGCTCCGTATGGTGATTCTAGAGTTGGGGAGCGCGATCGGAAGTGAATTCAGATGTCGTGGAGCATTTTTGGGAGCCATTTGGCTAAGGATAGAAATTTAAAGGTTTTTGAGAAATTTTGACCGGAGGTGGACTTTTGATATCGGGGTCGGAATCCGATTCGAAGTTGGAGTAGGTCCGTAATGTCGAATATGACTTGTGTGCAAATTTGAAGTCATTCGGAACGTGAATTTGATAGGTTTAAACATCGGAAGTAAAGTTTGAAATTCTAAAGTTCATAAAAACTTGGATTGGAGGTCGATTCATGGTTTTAGCGTTGTTTTGTTATGATTTGTGGCCTCGAGCAAGTCCGTAATGTGTTTCGGGGGCCTCGGGTGATTTCGGGTGGTTAAACGGATCGAAAATGGAATTTTTGGGAAGGCTGAAGTTGCTGGTTGCTGGGTGTAACCGGACCTGCGAGAATAGGGCCGCAGGTGCGGAGCCGCAGAAGCGGCCCAGTAGTCGCAGATGCGGATTTGGCAAAGAGAGCTGGGACGCAGATGCGGTCGTTTGGCCGCAGAAGCGGGACCGCATCTGCGGAAATAGAAGCAGAAGAGGCCTGGGTTAACTGGAGGAAGACCACGGAAGCGGCTGTTGGTCTCGCACCTGCGGAACCGCAGAAGCGGTCAAGTGACCGCAGGTGTGGAATGTGCTGGAGGTAGAGAGTGTTTTAAAAATTGGGATTCGGCCATTTTCTCTCATATTTTCTTGGCTTGGGGATTATTGGAGGGTTTCATGAGGGGATTTCATCATCAACGAGGTAAGTTAATCCCACCTATCTTGAGTTAAATACATTGATTATGTATGGATTTTATCATGTAAATTGGTGTAGAAATTTTGGGGTTTTGGTAGAAAGACCTAGAAATTTATATTCTGGAATTCGACCACGATTTTGGGTATGAATTAAAGAGAAATTATATATTTGAGTTCGTGAGGCCTATGGGTAAACTTATTCTTCGAAATTTTTTTGAAATCCGGCATGTGGGCCGAGTGCATTTATATCACTTTTTCGATGCGGGTGTTAGGGAATAGTTATAAATTGGGAATTAATATGATAGTTCATCGTATATTAATTTGACCCGCGGTCGTATGTTATCGCGAGCGGGGTAATGGGATACATCTTGGTTCGTGCGCGGCTCGACCCTCGCAGTGCAACAATTTACATTTCTGTTGGATCGGGTTCGTACGACGCTTTTGGCATGAGTTGCGCATGATTGTATTGCTTGCCTTGAGATTTATTGACATTGTTGTCTGCTCTCCCGACTTGAGATCTTGTTAATTAATGGTATGAATCCGGAGAATTTAAATAAAAAGGAATTTCACCTGCTTAGTGACTCATTTGAAACTACCACTGTTCCAATAAATCTGTGAGTCATCGCATTAATAATAATTACTACTAGACATTTAGTAAGTGTCGAGTAGCCATCTCGTCTACTTCTTCAAGATTAGGCGGGATACTTACTGAGTACACGTTGTTTTCTTACTCATACTACACTTATGTGCATTTTTGTTGGCACAGGCACATGTACTTCTATGTGGCCTACTGGGCGTAGCAGCATGGATGAAACTGAGACTAGGGGAGCTGCATTACTCGAGGCGACCCGCAGCTAGTATATGTCTCTTTTAGGGTATTGTATTTACTTTCTGTCCATTTGTATTCCGGACAGATTGTTGTATTTTATTGTTTCTTAGAAATAGCTCATGCACTTGTGACACCGGGTTCTGGGTATGTCTATGGGTTTATTCAAATTTTAAAAGTTGTTAAGGTTTCATTCTCTTATTCAGTGAAATTTCTATGTATTTAAACGTATAAAAGGAGAGATTTCAAGATTATTAAAACGAAAATTTAATTAAGTATTGTTGGTTGACTTGCCTGACAGTGGTGTCCGGCGCCATCACGACCCTTAGTGAATTTGGGTCGTGACAATTAATTTTGTTTCTTCTTTTCCTATTGGTGGCTGAGACATGGAAGAATTTTGTATTTGTGTCTCCTTCAGTTAGCCACAAGACTCTGGACCTTAGCTTCCAATAATCTTCCTCAATTTTTAGAATGTCATTGTATTCATTTTAGATCTAATTCTAACTTACGAAGGAAGTACTGGTAGTATAACTTTGGAAAGTTTGGATACCTTGGAGTCTAGCTAGTAATTTCCTCTTAGTTCCCATAATATTACCAAAGGTGCTGTTTTTCTAGGGTTTTAATTTTTCCACAAAGTTAAGAATTGGCTTTGAAATAGTCACTACCATACCAATTATTTTTCACTATAGTCTGGAATTCTGGATATTTACACCAAAAAGTCTCTAGTCTAAAAGGTATTTTATGAAGAGACCCATTTTTAGGAATCAATTCTATATGAAATAGGGTTATCGTCAGAGTGGGTTCTAGCAGGTGGATTGTTGAGCTTTTAGGGAAGAGTTTCAATCCACTTCTCATTTCCAAAAACTTTATCTAATCTTTCCATTTTATGACCTTTTTTTATTATGCCTGTTGTTTGTCCAAGTGTATTTACTACCTTTAAAGCCTAGATCGAGCAAGTTCACTTATTGATTTTTTGACCATATGTACCTAGCTTCTACTATCCTTAATAGGTTTACCTTCGATTTTTTCACTAGCGGCTAGAATATCATTAAGTCACCTCCTACTAGCCAAGGCCCTTTATAAGAGTTGCTATATTTTCTAGATGCTCCCACATTATATTTCTATTATAGACACAAGTACTAGCATATATAGAAGTAAAAAGCCAAGGTTTACGTATAGGAAGTACCTCTATGGTTGCATGGATTTCCTGGTTCCTACGTACTGCATTTTGAACATTGATTACTTCTCATTCCACATCATAACCATGCCTCCTGACTTACCCTCCGAAGGAACTTCAATCATCTCCGTGAACCCAAAGTTATTAAGCAAGGCTGCATGGTTAACCATTCTTGTTTCCAACAGTGTCACCATGCAGGGCTATGAGTATCAATCATTTCCCTAAAATTTCTCCTGAAGTTTCATTGTTCCCTCCCCTTATATTCCAAATTACAAAATTTGTAGGACGGTTCATTGATAGATTAACTTCTGGATTTGCCCTCTCTCTATTCTCCCTTACCCCCCCCCCCAAAAGGACAGGGTTTCTTCTCATCGAAGGTGTCACGACCAGTTCGCCCTCCGTGAAACTATCGTTACGGCACCTAGTCTCTTATGACTAGTTAAGCCAAACAAATGCGAAAATAAACTAGACTTGCAAAATATAATCCAAAAGCCGAAAAAAATTATGAAGGAAATAATATTTAAATGCTTGCTCGACATATACACACAACTTCTCAAATCTGATACCCTATCCCAAAACCCGGAAAGTCACGTATCCACAAGCTGAGACAACACTATATAGCTCTAATCTCCGGAATGTCTAACAAGAACAAAAAGTAGAAAAGGGCTAAATACTAAATGCATGAATAGAAAGAGACTCCTCGGTCTGCGGACGCGGCAGATATACCTCGAAGTCCCGTCGTATCGCCTCGCCTCAAGAATGGTAAGCCTGAGTAGAGTACCTGGATCTGCACATGAAAAACATGCGCAGAAAGGGCATGAGTACACCACAACGGTACTCAGTAAGTGCCAAGCCTAACCTCGGTTGAGTAGTGACGAGGAAGGTCAGGGCCCTACTGAGATCAAATAAATATTAAAGTGACAGGATAAGATAAGCAGTGCAATTGAGAATCTACAGTAAGAGTCTATACAGGATAATGAGAGTACAATAACGGAAACAGAGGTAAAGGCAAACCACAAGGAACTACCACTCATAGCAAGGATGATAACCAGGGATCTCTTGGTATCCCGAGGATCTCTGGTATCCTCAATATATGCTAGGGACCTCTTGGTATCCTCATATATGCTAAGGATCTCTTAGTATCCGAGGATCTCTTGGTATCCTTAAATATATGCTAGGGATCTCTTGGTATCCTCAATATATGCTGGGGACCTCTTGGTAATCCTGAGGATCTCTTGGTATCTTAATATATGTGCTAGGGATCTCTTATTATCCCGAGGATCTCTTGGTATCCTCAATATACGTGCCGGGGATATCTTGGTATCCTGCACCTCAGTCCAGATCATAAATACTTACAGGGATCTCCCGGGATGCCGTCTCGTAGTCCCAAATTAAACAGACAAGGGGGATCTACCGGGTATCTAACCCGTATTCCCAAAGTAAATACACAGCAACAACAAGAAAAATATTCAGAGAAAGGAGATTTCATATCAAGGCAACAAATAATTCTAGCCTAACATGCTTCACGTAATGCAATTAAGGCAATTTAACAATAGGCAATTAAGTCTACTAAACATGCTTTTGTAAACTAACAACAGGCTAAATACGCAAGTAGAATAAGACAGGAGAAGGAACCCAATTGATACTTAAAGAAAAACCGGATTTTTCAACAATTAGCTCAAGTACGCGCTCGTCACTTCACGTACAAGGCATTTCAGTTATCAAATATTCATATCCTAAGGGGAAGGTCCCCACACAAGGTTAGGCAAGCCAGTTACCTCGAACCAGCTCAAAATCAACCGACACCATGTTCCTTTGCCACGAGTACTTGACTCCAAATGGCCCAAATCTATTCAATTCAATTGCATATTGTTAATAACACCTCAAGTAACAGATTCTATAATTAAATTCTAAGCTAATACGCGAAATTAGGTAAATAACCAAAATGTCCCTCAGGCCCACGTCTCGGAATCGGATAAAATTTATATTTTCAGAAACCTCGTACTCTCACGAGTCTAAACATAATAAGAACACTGAAAATCGGAGTCCAAATGACCCCTCAAATCCTCATTTAAAAGCCTCTTAAACTCAGCCCTAATTACCCATTTTTTCCAAATTTCTCATCACTAATTAGTTCTTTAATCACATAAAAATGAGTTATGATGTCAAGGACGTTACCTCCAAGAGATTCCCCTTTGTTTTCTCAAAAATCTCTCTCAAAGCTTCAACCCCGGATGAAAATGGTGAAAGAATGGCTCAATTTCGCAAGGCAACTATTTATGTGTTTCTGCCCAGCGATTCCCGCATTTGCGGCCTGGGACCACATCTGCGGTCCCGCTTCTGGCGGAAACTACGTCGCATCTGCGATTTTCATATAAATGCCAGATTCTGCATCTGCGGAACTCTAACCGCATGAGCGGTTTCAACTTCTGCGCAACACTCACCGCATCTGCTCTTCCTGAAGAAATTCCCAAGTTTTGCTTCTGCGGCCACTTAGCCGCTTCTGCGGCGCGCATCTGCGGTCCCCCCTACCGCAGATGTGAAAATACCAGAAACTGCAAAAAAGATACAGCAGCTGCAACATCTTCTAAATTTCTCGCCAACCATCCGAAATCATCCCGAGGCCCCGGGACCTCAACCAAAGGCACCAAACAAGTCTATACCACTCCCAAACTTGTACCAATCCTTAAAACACCTAAAAAAACATCGAAACCTAAATTAACCATGGATTCAAGCCTAAGAACTCTAAATTTCTCAAAATACACATTTCGATCAAAAAGTCTATCAAATCTCGTCCGAATGACCTGAAATTTGGCACACACGTCCCAAATGACATAACAAAACTACTACAACTCTCGGAATTCCATTCCGACCTCGGAAAAATCTCACTATCGAACCGGAACTTCAAAATTCGACCTTCGGCATTTTCAAGCCTAATTAGCTAACGGACCTCCAAAACACACTCCGGACACGCCCCTAAGCCCGAAATCCCAACGGAGCTAACGGAACATCGGATTTCCATTCCGAGGCCGTCTTCACACTTTTCGACTACGGTCAACTTTCCAACACTTAAGCTCTCATTTATGGACTATGTGTCCCAAAACTCTCCGAAACTCAAAACCGAACATTCCGGCAAATCAAAATGGTAGAAATAAACTTGGGGAAGCATTTAAATAGGGTCGGGGCGTAAATTCCAAAAATGGCCGGCCGGGTCGTTACATAAGGTACTAGGATCATCGCTTTGTTTCCCACTGTTGGATCGTATGGTATAACGGATGTCCATCGAGCACTTGTATAGGCTAACGGGAAGCTGAGCACACATGCATCTTCTAGTGCCTCTCCATGAAGAAATTTTTTTTATTCCGTCTAGGTTTGAGAGTTCCAGAACTTGCCCTAAGTTTAGGTTTAGAGGGACATCTTCCTCCTCCATTTCTGCTTCTACTAGACTGGGTATTGGTCTGCCTGGTGATGTTGTGGAGATACTAGAGGGGGTACCGGTGGGTTTGAATCTCCTGGTTCCCTGGTGGATGTCCCAAGGAAGAAAGATGGGATTGAGATGGGTGTACATCTCCGAGGGGAAGAAGGGAAGTCCAAGGGAGCATTTTGAGGGTTTAAGGGATTGAACTGGGGCGGCATGCTCCATTGCTCTCTCATTACCTGAACCATTTCAGGGTTTAATGATGGTGCGATTAGATGAATGATGTTGTTTAGCTAAACTTGGTTTAGATAGTTGTTCATAGCTAACCTCATTCCTTCCATTATGAGTTGTGCTAGATATTGGGTGTGTGGAGGATTACTATTGCCTCTTGACCGTTGATTAGGACGTGAAGGAATACTGCATTGCCCATAAGTCCTAGCTCCATCCAACTGGTAGGATGATAGTCTCGCGTTTGAGGGGGTTGGGCATAAATTATCTGAGGGTGTTTCCTGAGGGTCAAGGGGTGGAATATTTTTCCATGTTGAGAGGTCTGTGTTGGCGTAGAATTTGAATTAGACGGTACCTCCTTCGTAGGGATGAAGGAATCCTTGGCATTTTGGATAGGATAAGGAGTATTTAATGAACTAAGAGTAGGCGTGGGGATAATGTTTAATGGAGGGGAGGGGCAGATTAGTGGAAGAATCAATGATTGAGAATTCCAATTTTGTGTCTTTTAGTTGCTCAATATCTTGATATATAGCACTATTGATTGCTTTTTTTTTGTTTTCTAAGGGTGTGGCCATTTCGCTTCCCTTTTCTTCTTCCATTGCCATTTGGCCAACATGCGGTGGGATGGTGAATTTGCCAAATCTTAAGAAAGGATTTTGTTGAGATCCTTCGGATAACACTAGATTTTGGAAAGATTTTTTCTTTAGGGGGAGGGGGGGAGGGGTTTAGGGTAATAGGGGTATGATTATTAGGAGGGTTAGTAGTGTCCATTAAGGTACTATTTTGCAAGACATTGTTTGTATGTAAAATGTTAGAATCATTTGATGCCACGTTAGAGTCACTCATACAAGTGTCATTTTCTCCAAAGGCCAAGTCATCACTTAATTGAATAAATTTATTATTACAAAGAAAATTAGTATTAGTCATAGTGGTTTTTGGAGAAACCGTTTGCTTATTGTCTAAGAAGTAGTTTTTGGCTAGACTAGTGGTTTGATCTTTAGTAATGATTGGTTGAGTATTAACTTTTGAAGGCAAATTAGAAGTGCGATGATCTTTAGATTTATATTGAAGCATTTGAGTATCCAAATACTTACATGTATTAGCATTGAACAATTTAACCGATATACCTGAACCATTACTGCCTTATGCTTGGGTGTTGATAGGTTGAGATGGAATTTTTCTATCTTGATTTCTTATCTTATTGAATGAAACAGTTATCCATTATGCTTCAGTATCTCCCTTTGTATCTGTAGGTTGATGTTCTTGTCCTGCATGGTGAGGATCATTAATTTGTTTCTTGATATAGTTGCACTGTCTCATTGTGTGACCAAATCGGCCACAATTTTTGCAAAGGAAATCTTCCCCTTCATAATGAATTATTGCTTGTGGTGTCCAACAAATAGGTAGGGTTGGACTGGGATTTCTAGAGGAATTTCAACACAAATACTTGCATATCGACCTCTTAGGGTTGTTGATGTGCATGTGCCTATTTTCAGTAGGCGTCCTATTGCATTCCCAGTTTTTTCTAGGATTTTACAATCGTACAATTCCCTTGGCAATTGAGGAAGCCTAATCCATACAACAGAGGTAGTTAACTTTTTATTTTTAGCCACAAAATTTGGATTCCATCTGGAGATGGACAGAAAATGGCCATTAATGAACCATGGACCTTGATGGATAGCTTTGTCCATGTTTTCCTTCTTTTTGAATTTGATAATATAATAGTCTTCTCCAAGATCAATTAGTGAGAAATCTTCCGTTGGATTCCATAGATCTTGAATTTTTCTCTTTAGATAATGATGTAGCATACATTTTCCTACTAGTTTGATTATGATAGAATATTTCCATGGTTCATAGATACGTTGTCTATCTTCCGCGGAGAGGGAAATTTTTATAAAACCTCGTGTGCTATCTTCTGGATCATGCACAAACTCCTTTTCTTCCATTGAGTTTGTTGTGTAGACCATATCTTCCTGTTCTATTGTAGGATCAAAATACATTGGATTTGACTCCAACAATTTGTCTTTAAAGGATGGAAACTTTTCCAAATCATTTTGCGACGGGTTGTGATGAACTATGTCAGGTGGTTTTGGAAGGATAGTGTTTTGGTGTTCAAAGGGTTGGGAGCTCATCTTAGAGAGGGATTTTCAAGATGTCAAATTTATTTCAATGATACCTAAGTATTAAGTAGCCACAGTTCCCAAATTTATTAGAATTACAACTTTAACAACCAATAACAAGGGTAATTTAGGAAAACAAGCCCTTAATAAGTAATTTCTCAAGGGCATGTAAAGTTAATTACTAGTGAAAGGGAATAGATGTAGTATTAGTTATATAATGTTTGCTTTTTGTTATCCCCATAAACTTTATTATACATTACTTGGTTAACCAAAAAATTGAAATTAGCTATGAATCTGTAGCTAATTTTTCACTAAATAGGATCTTTTGATAAATAGACGTTAATCCTTGCTAATCAATCGGTAAATAACATTTGGGACAAATTTAGATGTTCAACAATGAAATTTTTCCATCACTAATTCTTATATTTATTGTAATCACGACTATTTAGGTTGTCCTCCTAAATAACACCCGCATAACTTATGTAAAAATTCGTATATTATTTTGTGCTGGATATATAAATAGGTAAATAAGAATGTAGTTGGATTAGTAATCATGGATTAATAGCGAACAATACTGTATCATAACTTTTAGTATAAGAAATCAAACATTTGACAATAATATAATACTTACGGTAGACACCGAAATTTTAGAAGTCTTGAAATTCTAGGAGTCTATTTGGGTTTGAATGTACAAGGGGGGGGGGGGGGTTGAATTATAACCAAATTAAAAACTTAGTCGACTTAAAAAGGAATCATTCGACTCAACTATTTCAGCAGGTTTGATTTGCAGCATAAATAAATTGCGTAGAATTAAAGGCTAAGAACAGTTTTGACCTAATGGTTGCCTTTGTAAGAGTTTTGACCTAATGGTTGCCTTTGAATACCGATCAAGAGATGAGCCAGATTCAATGACTTCCTTCCTAATCATGGGAGTAATTTGCGACTTGACTTGATTGATCAATCCTCAGAATCTTCAGATTTCTTTTACCAAGCTGATCCTTGAAGTATGGACTGTCTTCCTATAATAGTTGCACTTGATCTTGTTTCCATTTTGATGGCCTTGACATCTTGATTTCCTTTGGCTCCCTATGATTTAGCATTGTCATCCTAATTTCCTACAATCAAGTAGATTAGATTAGATTTGCACTATTGTCATCATTGAAACTTAGGTGTAACAATCTCCCCTTTTTTGATGATGACAATCAAATGGAGTAAACAGTGCACACTTTCCTTTCATGTTAGGGCTCCCCCTGATTCTGTGCACACACTTGAATTTTGATGCCATATGCTACTGGTGCTCCCCTTGAGTTGTTGCTCTGCTTTGCTTTACTCTAATGTTTCTCCCTCTTTGACATCAACCAAAAAGAAAGAAGAAGGTTGACAGAACGTACATAATATAGTAAATAATGAATATAGCAGTTAGGGTAGCAGATACTATGCCTTCAGCAGAGGCACATAGAGATGGTTCTTACACACCAAGGAAAAAGCAAATAACCCAAAAAAAAGAAATTATTTTAAACACATACAACTGCCTTAGTTCCTCCCTAGAAAGTACTTCGGGGTATTGATCACATTGGTGCAGAAAGAGTCATAAGAGGTTTCAACTTCTTTGGTGATTTTGTCCATCTTCTCTGTCATGGAGTTGAATGCCCTAATTCCTTGCCTCTTTGTAGCTCCCATGTCCATCATAAGCTTAGTCACGTCTGTACCTGTTTCTTTAGTGACCCCCCAGATTTTGTCTACCTATTCTGTCATTGCACTGAGCATGATTTTTACCCCATCTAGTCCTTGCTGAATTTGCTACAAGTTGTTGGTAGTAGTTGACTGAGGCCCCGTTGGTTCAGTGGTTGGCTCAACTTGTACTGGAGTGATTCCAATCTTGGCACGTCTGACTCATCCATCTTCACTTAAAGTGTATCCCATTAAAGCAAAAGCAGTCTTATCATAGGAGCTTCAGATATATTTGGGAGAGAAGGGTACCAGATCAACCTTCTTGACTTCAAGAATATGTGAGATAAGCAGACGATAAGGTAAAAAAGCGGCAGAGGAAGATATGTCCCAGATACTTTCAAGCATATACTAATGAATCCACATAAACTATTCAAGCCTTTTGTTGTTCACAAAATAGTATAGGACAAAGATATCCCTAGTAGTTAAAGTGCTGAAAGACCTAGTCCTTGGAAGGAGGGTAGTAGTTATCATGTGAGCTAACACATGACATTCAAACTTAAGACTTTTAGGCCCAATGTCATGGGGGGTTTCGAACAGAAAAGCTTTTACTTCTTCTAAGGGCACTTCAAAATCTTTTGGCCAGGAGTTTTGAACAAAAGCATCATACCCATGAAACTTAGCAGAAAAAATCTTCTCAAATTGATAAGCATCAAGAACAATACAAGTACCTAGGACCATTGACTCCAAGTCATCTTGTAATTAACAAACAAATTTGCATAAAACATCCTCACAAGTTCTTCATACATGGAATTTCCAACAGCATGAAACTGAGGAGAAAGGCGTTGAAAATAAAAAATTAATATCACATCACAGTAAATATATTTCATGAGAGAGAGACTTACAGAACGTCCATAAGCCATAGATTTAGACTTATAAGACTCAAACCTCGATTTCTCAGTTTATCCATAGAAGTTCAATTATCCTCTGGTCCAAAATCAGTGCATTCCACTTTCCCTTTCTAGCATGCAGAATTTTTGGGGGTTTAGTCCATGGGTCTCTTTCCATCTTTTTTTTGGCTTAGAGTTAGATCCTCCGAGGAGTCACTACTCTTATTATCGGTTTTGGGAGGGTATGATTCAAGGGGTGATTCAAGGTCGACGGTTTCTTAAGGGTTTTGGGATTTTTGGTACCATCCGCTTCATCTTGTGGCAGTAGAGGATGAGAGGTTTCTCTTAGCGATAGTAGTGGAGTTGGTGAAAAGTGATGAAGAATGGGAGAAGAGAGGGATACTTAACTATGATCTTTGAAGATTGAAGGGTTGATCGGTTAGAGGAAAAGATAGGTTCAGATTAAAGTGATACTTCTGAGGATTTGCTTCGGCGGCACCAATAGAAGGTAATAATTGCACTCACATTAAATTAATAAAACCCATTAATTAAGCAAATAAAAAAATGAAGTAAAAATATGTTGCAAATATACAAAAACAAATTAAGAAACAGGAAGAACACCATTTTTTTACTTAGTAGACAAAATAGTTCTTCCAAAAAATGTTTTGTAATCAGCAAGTAGAGACTCAGTGCTAACGGATTCAAACATAATATCACCTTTAGCAACATGATCACGAATAAAATGATGCTCAATTTCTATATGCTTTGCCCTTGAATGATGCACATAATTTTTGACAAACATATAACACACATGTTATCAAGAAAAATAGGAGTGGAAATAAGATTTAAATCATAATCAAGAAGTTGACGCATAATCCAAAGAATTTGAGTGCAACAGCTTCCAATAGCTAAATACTCTGCATCAGTGGTTGATAAGGAAACACAGTTTTGTTTCTTGCTATGTAGGAAATTAAAGCATTTCCTAGTAGTTGGCACGTGCCACTAGTGCTTTTCCTGTCAGTCCTATCACCTGCAAAATCTGCATCTGAAAATCCTTTTAGATCAAAATTGTTTGTGTGAGCATACCATAAGCCTAATTCAGTGGTCCCAATGAGGTATCTAATGATACGTATAATTGCTATCAAATAAGATTCCTTTGGAGCCGACTGAAATCTTGCGCACTTAAAAACACTTAACATTATATCTGGTCGACTAGCCGAGATATAGTAGGGATCCGATCATTCCCCAATACATAGTTTCATCGACACTTTTACCATTTTTGTCCTCTTCAAGACTCTACTAGACACATGGTCATGACTCATAAAATCTATGAACCTAGAGCTCTAATACCAACTTGTCACGACCGAAAAATCCACTAGTCGTGATGGCACCTAACCTAACCCGTTAGGTTAGCTAATTAAAATTTAACACCATTCTAATAAAATAAAGATAACCAACAAATGATATATTTGGATTCCATCCAACATCCCAAGGACTAGTAGTACAAGTCATGAGCTACTAAGACTTGATTATTGCAAAAACTGATATGAAATAAATACAACTTCTGTTTGAAATGTACAAAAACATGAATTCAACTCTAAAACTACCTAGGGACAAGTTGCAGTCACACCCGGAAGGCACAAACATCTTCAGAGTCAGATCCTTCCATCCACCGCAGCTCCGCTCCAAGATCTTTACAACCGACCCCATGTACTAAAGAAGTATCTTGACTAACCTCGGCGAAGTAGTGACGAGGCATTTTAGTTAAAAGATACTCACTGATATAACATGTGTAGAAGACTAGCAATAGAACAATACTAAAACATAATCGAAAAGAGTAAAAGAATCAAATATGCAAAGCAATAAATAATTACTAGAAGGAATCACGATTTATATTCCTCAATGTCACGACCAATCCTTTCCTTAGAGCGATAACCAACAAACCGCGGTAGTAAATCCATAACTTCCATAGTGTGAGAAATGAATTCAAGATATAAATTCAAATTGCACAGCAACACCCTTCGTGCATTTATCTCATATTCACCAAATATTCGTATAACAGTACCAATCAGGTGAATAAAATACTAATAACAATATTGACAAAGTGGAAATACACAGGCAGCAATAATGAACAAGGCAGTACATATAGAAAATGGTATTAGACTAGGTAGAAGGCATAGAAGTAACGACAGCACTTAATTAAAGAAGAACATAAATTTCACTAACATGATAGAAAGCCAAGATGTGGATATAACAAAAAGGGGAAAGCATGATCTTTATGAGCTAGCAAATAGAAGGAATGAATAACTAACATGGTAGAAGGCTTGTACGAAAGTGCAACAAGTGAGGAACGATATAGATGTACGTATGAAAAACAAGAAGGAAAAATATGATATTTGCAAGTTAAGAAGATAGAAAGTATGGATAATACATCTACAATTTGAGGTAGAGGACAAAGACAGAATAACAACAACAAATCACATAGAAAACATAGGTGCAATAGTAATAGCTCAAGATAAAAGGCTTGAATATATACACACAAGGAAAAGAAATCACAACATAATGCATGTCTCTCGTCCTCACCTACACGGAAATACCCTTTATTCCATGAACGCATGATAATATAAAAACATGATAATGTAAATGAAATGGCACGGCATCACCCTTCTGATTTTACTCTCATCCTCACATGATAATGTAAATGAAATGGCACGGCATTACCCTTTGTGCTTTTACTCTCATCCTCACATGGTAATATAAATGAGATCATGATAATGTAAAATGAAATTTCACGGCATTACCCTTCGTGCTTTTACTCTCATCCTCACTTGATAATGTAAATGAAATGGCACGACATCACCCTTCGTGCTTTACACTCTTCCTAACATGATAATGTATATGCAATGGAATGACATCACCCTTCGTGCTTTACACTCTTCCTCACCACGCACATGTATATCAATGACAACAAGGTAGGAATCATGAATAACATTAAGGCGAGTGATTGAATAAATATTCCAAATGAACATCAATCAAAACGTTCAAGCAATAACAATACAATAAACCTCGAGAACCTTATTGTTCAAGTATTTCAACAAGTCTCAAAAATGATCTTCAACACAAGTATAGGATCCAATATCTCAAGAATAATAGTTGTAGCGATGTATTAGTGATTAAGCATAATGATGACCGAATTTAGCACATCAATAGTTTCACAAAAAATCCATCAAATTTTAATCAAGTTATAATAAGCTAAATCTTGGTCTCCAGCATTTAATTTCATATTCTTAGTAATCTAGGAGTCAAGTGAAACATAAAACAAGAAGGTCACGTAATTTTACAAGGCACAATTAATCGTACAATTTACACTCGTGTATGATTGACCTTGGAACGTGTATATACACTCGTCACCTCATATATGCATCACCCCCGCATGTAGAAAAAATGGCAATTAGCAGGAAAAATTCTTCCAAACAAAGTTAGGCAATACACTTACCTCAAACATGCCAAATCGATACACTTGCGTCATCCCACTCAAATCATTCTTCGAAAGGCTCAAAACTAGACAATAGAAATTCAAAATAATCAAATAATGTCATAGGAAGCAAACCCAATCGATAAATGTGGAATATTTATTCAAAAGCCCAAAGTCAACCAAAAAGTCAAACTCGGGCATGTACCTAAGAATCTGGCAAAATTCACAAAATTTGACAACCCATTCTATTACGAGTCCAACCATACTAGTTTTACTCAAATCCGTCTCCGAATTGATGTTCAAAATTCAAAAATTCACTTTATGAAATTTTAGACAAAACCCCCCAAATTTCACTTTAAAATCATCAATCAAATGCCAAAAACGAAGATGGATTCATGAAATATAACCAAAACCGAGTATAGAACACTTACCCCAATCCATATGGTGAAAATTACCCAAACAATTACCCAAATTTGAGCTCCCCAACTCAAAATATGACAAAATGAACAAACCCTCAATATTATATACTTCTATCGAGTTGTTCTACCTCATTTTTTGTGCCAAATGATCCCAAAACTAATTTTGATACCTTTAATGGATTCCTCGTGAAATTCCAGTCAAGTTAGACTGTTGAATCACTCAGTTTGACCTTATAATGAAGGAGATATGTTGGTTTTAAAATTCTGAAATAGTGCATATTTTTAAATACGAATTCAATGGCAATTTCGTCATTAATCTACAAAATCCGACAACCTAATTCTTAGTAAAATGACGATAAATTCCTCATACGATGTCGAAAATTGATGATTCTAGTTGCTATGATTCTATAATTACGATATAGATATAATGATTTAGTCGAAATACGAATCAAAGCCGTTTGCTCGATATAGTAACCTTTATGCTCAAATCGACGTCAAAACCGAAAATAATTACCATAGAACCTAAATTCATCCAAAACTCATTGGAATTTAACCAAACTTTACGGACATATCCAAAATCATCCTACAAACATATTGGAATAACGAAAATCTGATTCCGAGTCTGTTCACCAATAAGCAACAATTCCAATGTACTCAAACATGAAAAAAAAGAATAAAATAAGAGATCCGTCTCGCAAGATCAACATGTACCACTACAAACGCAATGCTATGAACCCATCACACATAGTAGAACCAAGACACGTGAATCTAACACAAAAGATCATATCTCAACATACTCCGTTGCAATGCATGACCCCATCCAAACACCGGTCCATATGAAATACCTCCAGCCCCAGTGTTCAAAATCAACAACCATAAGCAAGTAAAAAACAGCCACACAAAGTGCATGACCACAATCATGAAAAAACGGATAGCACAATATACCATCAACAGGAAAGACAATAACATGTTGCAACCAGCCAATCAACACCTCAATAACCATCTCGCTCGAACCAGAAACACATCTAGTGTGCGTATAACCAACAAATCACAATCCATTATAGCATAGAACAATAACACATAGAATATATCGGAACGCGAACAAGCTAAATGCCAACTGAATGACATACCCCTCAACAGTAACATTGCTGAGTCAATAAATCCAACCACATGTAGAATACACATTCTCATTGGCCTACCAATGGGCTCCCAGATCGACTCCGGCTAACCACAGATAGATAGATAACCCTCCAAAAGTCCTCAGTGGACTAAGAGGCCTTATATGAATCTAAAATAGTTTCCTTTACCTTTATTATATTGAAATGTAGAATTCAAAATGATATAGAAATATCGCGAGTCTCAAAACCATCCAACAAAAATCTCAGATTCTAGCCATATACAAATCTAAAAAATTTTGAATTGCCACATATAAATCTTGAATCCAGTAGAACCGTCTCGAGAGTCATCAACTATGCTCAAATCTCAATTGCACCACCCGAGTGGGCCGAATGACCTATACCACATTAGAACAACTACACCCGAAGAAGTAACCCTGCCCTAACGCAACCGAGTAAATTCCTACTCCATGCGCACTACATCCGTCACGAATAACAACTAAATCATTCCATGATTTCCATATACCCATAAAGTGTAATATAACTCGTATCTAGAAATTTCCTTACTCGAGTCATCCTCGATCTCAACCTCTGTAAGTCATAACCGATTCACAAGTATGCCACAAATTGAAACTAGTAAAACACATAATCATGCAATCAAATCATCGATAGTAGACTCCCCCACTTGGCTCAAAGCCATAGAACAAAACAGTTGATAACTCACAATATCCATACTCTATTACTGCCATAATCTCGCACTGAAATTCAACTAAATCCTTTATAAGCTCATGTAACACAAACCATATAATACCTCAAATCATCTTCTAAGCTCGCATTCATCTTAGTGACGGTCAGGTTAACTTTCTCAACCAACCAAAACTCAAATCGCAACACCTATAACCCACTGGTATAAATAAACCCTCCACACAACATCACAATGATCACACATCCGTAGACTACCCCGCAGGTGATAACCTACCTGCTTAGCCTCAAACTGACATCTCTCTTTGCCCTTTCAAAACCACAACTACTACACAATCACTTAATCTTCCCGAGTATGAACTCATCAACAAGACATGAAAATATACTTTGTTCCACAAGTGAAATCACACAAAAGAATCTCTCAAAAACCTTCATAACTCAAGACTGTATGACACATCCACAGAAATTGAGCATCTTATTGTCCTTTTTCACATCTCAAGAAAACACTTCTTGTCACATTCAAACCATCTGAACACATTCCGCAGTCACATCCTACTCATCATATAGCCATCCAACCACTCACCGAGCCACCAGTCCCACTCATAGGGACACCACTATACATAGAAGTCCAAAACCACATGCTTAGACAACTAAAACTACCGAGCCTCAACTGCAGTCCAAACCGAGCCTCAAGTCCTCCAAATTGGCCCATCTCCAAAACACAGAAAACACATCTCATACCTCATCCATAGAATCGCAAGCCATTGATGCACAACTGATACCAAGCTCTCACATACGCATATGAGTGAGTGGAAGGAAATTCAAAGAGATACGCTTCAAGCTGAATGAGTGTCGCATGATAAGGAAAGAAATATGGGAAGTTTATCCTATATGACCTGTAGCCTCTCGAGGATAGGCATAGACGTCATCATACCAATCCGCAAGACTCCACTAGACACTTTCTCATGACTCATAAAACCTATGAACCTTGAGCTCTGATACCAACTTGTCACGACCCAAAATCCACTAGTCGTGATGACACCTAATGTGGTGACTCGAAAGGTCATTTTATATATTAGAACTCAATTATGTGCTTTTAAGACTTTAAAATCTCATCTTTACCCTCCTCGTTTTGTGTGCGCCTTCTAGGCATATTTCAAAAAGATTTTATGTTAAAAGTTGATAATACTAAGAAATTTTGTCAAAAAATTCATTTGAGTTGACTTCAGTAAACATTTTTGGTAAATAGACCCATATTCATGTTTTGACGGTCCTGGTGGGTTCATATTGTGATTTTGGACTTTGGCGTATGCCTGGAATGGAAATCGAAAGACCCTAGCCCGAGATATCGGACTTTGTCGAAATTTGAAAGTTAAAGGCTTAATGAAATGGAAATGTTTGACCAAGGTTTGACTTTTTGGATATCGGGTCCGTATTTTGGTTGTGAAACTCGGTATAGGACCAATACCTTATTTATGACTTGTCTGTTAAATTTGATATGAAACAGAGTTGGTTTGACGTGATTCAGACGTCCGATTGTGAAAATACAAGTTTTAAAGTTTTCTTGAAAATTTCGTTTGATTTGGTGTTAAATTTGTAGTTTTAAGTGTTATTTTCGCAATTTGATCGCGCAAGCAAGTTAGTATGATGTTCTTAGACTTGTGTGCACTTTAGGTTAGAGCCCCGAGGGCTCGGGTGAGTTTCGGATAGGCTATGGAGTGAAATTGGACTTAGAACATTTTGCTGGTGTCTGCAGTTTTTGGGAGCTTGCCTCATGCGAGATCAGAGTTTGCATTTGCGAGCATGACAGTCTCCCATTTGCGAGCTACTCATCACAAATGCGAAGAGTAGCTAGGCCATACAGTCATGCAATTTCAAGAAATATTTCGCATCTGTGAAGTGAGTCTGGGAGGGTAGTGATCGCAAATGCGATCATTGAGTTGCATTTGCGGATGTTCAAGTTTGCATTTGTGAACTTATCTTGGCATTTGCGAAGGAAGCAGAAGTGTGAAGGGCATTGCATTTGCGAAGCCCAGACCGCATTTGCGATATCTGCAGCTGGTAAATCTTAGCTTAGACGAGATTTTTGCTCATTTTTCAAAACATTCAAAATAAGAAACCCTCTAAGCGAGTTTCCAAAGATTATTTCTTCCCCAAGACATTGGTAAGTTATTCTAACTCATTTTCGTTCAATCTTTCATTACATTTCACAAATCTTTAACCGAAAAACTAAGATTTTCATGGAATTGGGGATTTTGGGGTAGAAATTAGGGATTTGATAAATTGGGGATTTAGACCTCAAATTAAGGTCGGGTTCCGAAACCAATTATATAACCGGGCTTTGGGGTGAATGGATAATCGAGTTTTGGTTCGAATTTCAGGTTTGGACCAAGCGGGCCCTGGTGTTGACTTTGGTTGACTTTTTCAATAATGACATAAACTGAATTCTTTACAATCGTGGGTAGTTCCTAATGCTTTATTTGAATTGTTTGGTTGGTAAATTTTCTAGATTCTATTGGTCCGGAAGCTTGCTTGAAGGGAAAAGTTGTGGTTGAGCTTTGAGTTTGGCTGTTGGAGCGAGGTAAGAGTCGTGGTTAACCTTGGATTGATGGATTAAGTCTTATTTGCTTATGGGCTATGTGTTTAAATGTTGGGTACGACATATAGGTGAGGTTACGAGTACCTATGCATTGTTGTCGGGTCATAGCACGCGAGTGGGTCTTATTCTTGAAATTGTTGCTTTTCGTGATCATATTATCCATGCTTAGACTAGTTAATCATTGTTATGATCGTTCTTACCATGTTTATGGACTTTGGTATTGATTGAGTATTGATTCAAAGTTGAGAGTGTTAATGCAAAAAGGGTGATGTCGTGCCATGTTTTGTGAGTGATAATGCACGAAAGGTGATGTCGTGCCATATTGTGAGTGTTAATGCACGAAGGGTGATGTAATGACATGTTATGAGAGAGTTAATGCACGAAGGGTGATGCTGTGCCATGCTATGAGAGAGTTAATGCACGAAAGGTGATGCCATGCCATTTCTACTGATTCATATGGTGAGGTTGAGAGTAAAAGCACGAACGGTGATGCCGTACATTTTGTTTTACCATGGTTACTTGTTTCTAATTGCTCAAAGTATATCGGTTGATCAAAGTGCTTATTACTACCGTGATCCTTTATCTTGTGATCCCCGCGGCATGTCCCCCTCCTAATATTACTTGTCTTGTTTCTTTTATTGTTGTTATTGGTATGTATATTGTTATATTGCACATGTTTAATTGTAGGTGTCCTGTCTTAGTCTCGTCACTACTTCGTCGAGATTAGACTCGACACTTACCAAGTACATGGGGTCGGTTGTACTGATACTACACTCTCCACTTCCTGCGCAGATTTTTGTATTGGTCCGAGCTGATCGTGAGGTTAGCTGTTGGATCCATCCTATAGGAGTCCCAAGGTAGATCTGTCGGCATCCGCAGACCCTAGAGTCCCCTTCTAGACATTTCATTTTACTCTTTCTTTCATTTCGAAAATAGTTGTATTTCTTTCAGACTTTTACTTGTAGTGAAATCTTCGATGTTGGTAAATTGTGACTCAAGATCCGGGTAGTAGTACATATATTGAGGCTGTTATAAATTTCCGCTTTCACTTTAACTCGTTATGGCTTATTTGTTGTTAATTACTGAAATGTATAAGAAGTGTCTTGATGATTCCCTAACGTTGGCTTGCCTAGGAAGTGAAATATTAGGCGCCATCACGGTCCCGACGGTAGGAATTCCGGGTCGTGACAAGTTGGTATCAGAGCACTAGGTTGCCTAGGTCTCATAATTCACGAGCAGGCTTAGTAGAGTCTGGAGAATCGATACTTATCTTCCAGAGGCTATGAAGTTTAGGAACAAATATCACTTATATTCCTCTCTGTCGTGTGATTTTGTTCTCTCATTACTAAACGAACTCTCCCACTCTTGTTCTCTCACACATGGCGAGAACACGTACCACATCCTCAATTGAGCAGCAGCCAGAGCCCCTAGCAGCAGCTCCTACGAGGGGCAGAGGTCGAGGTTGAGGCCGTGCTAGAGGACGAGGCAGGGGCAGGGCCCAACTCAGAGCTTGAGCAGCAGCATCAATGGTGGAGCCTCAGGTAGAGTTTTTTTAGGAGACTCTAGCCCAGACCGTTCCAGCAGAACCAGCTTAGGTCCTAGAGGGGTTCATCGCCACCCCAGTACTTCAGGATGCTTTGGTCCATTTAGTGGGCCTCATGGAGAGTGTTGCGTAGGCCGACACATTTCCTGTAGCACCAGCCGTCTCTCAGGCTGGGGGAGGAGCACAAACTCCAGCTACTCACACTCTCGAGTAGATGGATCCCCAGTTTCAGACTCTAGCAGCTCAGCCCGTTGGGGTAGTTCTGCCGGGTGTTCTAGCATAGACCGGTGATGGATCAGCTATGTCTTATGAGGCTTTATGGAGATTGGATAGGTTTACCAAGCTTTTCCCAACTCACTTCAGCGGTGCATCTTCATGGGATCCCCGGGACTATCTAGATAGCTGTCCTGAGGTGTTAGGGAACATGGGCATAATGGAGACCCATGGGGTCAATTTCACTTCATTCCAGTTATCAGGTTACACCAAGAAATGGCGGAGGGATTATGTGTTGACCAGGCCAGCTGGGTCGCCTTCCCTCACTCGGGACCAGTTCTCTCAGCTATTTCTCGAGAAGTTCCTTCCTGTACATTGAGAGAGGACTATCAGAGGCAGTTCGAGCGTCTTCAGCAGGGCTCTATGACTGTCACTCAGTACGAGATCCGATTTGTGGATTTGGCCTGTCATGTTATTCTTCTGCTTCTTACCAAGAGAGGGGGGGGGGGGAGGTTTGTCGAGGGACTTGCTAAGCCTATCAGATTGCAGATGGCTATGGATACTAGGCTGAGATTTCTTTTTAGACGATTGCGAATGTTGCCAGGCGAGTCGAGATGGTTCTAGCTCACAGGAGAGAACAGGGGTCTGACAAGAGGCCTCGTCACTCTGGTGGATGCACGGGTGCCTCCTCTGGAGGTAGGGCTACTTTTTGGTAGAGGCCATCCTCTCAGGCCGTTTCATTTAGCACTCGAGGTTTCTCACGGTGCTTCAGGTGGTCGTGGCCCTCATATGCATTAGTTCGATCAGCTAGCCTACAGTGCATCACCAGCTCCTATTAGTGCACTCCGCTCCAGAGTTTTCAGGGTGGTTACTCAAGCCGACAGGGCCAGTTTTAGGGTCAGCAGTCTCAGCAGCCGAGGTCTTGTTATACTTGTGGTGATCCAAGGCACATTTCTAGATTTTTCCCTCGTGCATCGAGCAGTTCTCAGCATCAGGGTTCTCGTGCCATGGTCCCGACACTGGGTGCTTCGCCGCCCACTCAGCCAGCTAGAGGTAGGGGTCACACAGCTAGAGATGGAGGTCGGGGCACTAGAAGTGGAGGTCAGGCCGCTAGAGGTGGAGGCCAGCAAAATAGGGCCCATCCTAGATATGTAGTTTAGAGTGGTGGGGCCCAGCCCCGATGCTATGCTTTTCCAGCCAGGCATAAGGCTGAGTAATCTGATGCGGTTATCATAGGTACGGTTTCAGTTTGAAGTAGATATGCCTCAGTTCTATTTGATCCGGGTTCTACTTATTCCTACGTGTCATCCTATTTTGCTTCATATTTGGTTGTGCCTCATGATTCTTCGAGTGCTCCCGTGTATGTATCCACCCCTGTGGGAGATGATATTGTTGTAGATCGCATTTTATCATTCGTGTGTGGTTACCATTGGGAGTCTTGAGACTCGCGTAGATCTCCTACTTCTCTATAAGCTCGATTTTGATGTCATTTTGGGTATGGACTGGCTGTCACCCTATCACGCTATATTGGATAGTCACGCCAAGACGGTGACCTTAGCCTTGTCGGGGTCACCTTGATTGGATTGGAGAGGGACTCCAGGCCATTCTACTAGCAGGGTTATCTCTTATGTGAAGGCTCGGCATATGGTCGAGAAGAGGTGTTTAGTTTATTTGGCTTATGTTCGCGATTATATTGCGGAGGTTCCTTCCATGGATTCAGTACTGGTCGTTCGTGAGTTTCCAGAGGTGTTTCCTGCAGACCTGCCGGGGATGCCACCCGACAGAGATATCGATTTCTGTATGGATTTTGCTTTGGTCACTCAGCCCATTTCTATTCTTCCATACCGTATGGCCCTGCCAGAGTTGAACGAATTGGAGGATAAGTTGCAAGATTTGCTTGATAAGGGCTTTATTGGACCTAGTGTCTCGCCCTGGGGTGTGCCCGTGTTGTTTGTGAAGAAGAAGGATGGATCCATAAGGATGTGCATAGATGATCGGCAATTGAACAAAGTCACCATCAAGAACAAGTATCCGTTGCCAAGGATTGATGACTTATTTGATCAGTTTCAGGGTGTCAAGGTGTTTTCAAAGATCGATTTGGGGTCTGGTTACCATTAGTTGAGAATTAGGGCATCGGATGTCCCTAAGACAGCTTTTCGGACATGGTATGGGCATTATGAGTTTCTAGTGATGTCATTTGGGCTGACAAATGCCCCACAACATTTATGGATTTATGAACAGAGTGTTCAAGCCCTATATGGATTCCTTTGTGATTGTGTTTATTGATGATATCGTGATCTATTCCCGCAGCCAAGATTAGCATGAGTAGCACCTTCCGATCCTTGTTCAGACTATGAAAGACAGCCAGTTATATGCTAAGTTTTCAAAATGCGAGTTTTGGTTGAGCTCGGTTGCTTTCTTGGGGCTCGTTCTATCAGCTGAGGATACACAGGTGGATCCTACGAAGATTGAGGTAGTCAAGAACTGGCCTAGACCCACTTCAGCCACAAAGGTCCAGAGTTTCTTGGGATTGGCGGGTTACACCGTCGGTTTATGGAGGGGTTCTCATCTATTGCAGCCCCGTTAACCAGGTTGACCAAAAAAGGTGCCCCGTTCAGATGGTCAGACGAGTGTGAGGTGAGCTTTCAGAAGCTCAAGACCGTTTTGACTATAGCACCGGTGTTGGTTTTGCCCACAGGTTCAGGGCTTTATATAGTATATTGTAACGTATCTCATATTGGACTTGGTGCGGTATTGATTCAGGACAGCAGGGTGATTGCATATGCGTCGCGGCAGCCGAAGGTTCACGAGAAAAATTACCCTATCCATGACATAGAGCTGGCAGCCATTGTTCATGTGCAAATTTTGGTACTGGCCCGAGCTGATCGTGAGGTTAGCTGCTGGATCCATCCTATAGGAGACCCAAGGTAGATCTGTCCGGCGTCCACAGACCCTGGAGTCCCCTTCTAGACATTTAATTTTACTATTTCTTTCATTTCGAAAACAGTTGTATTTCTTTCAGACTTTACTTGTAGTGAAATCTTAGAAGTTCGTGAATTGTGACTCCAAATCCGGGTAGTAGTATGTATATTGAGGCTGTTATAAATTTCTGCTTTCACTTTAACTCGTTATGGCTTAGTTGCTGTTAATTACTGAAATGTATAATAATTGGCTTGATGATTTTGTGTTGTCTTGCCTAGCAGGTGAAATGTTAGGCGCCATCACGGTCTCGACGGTGGGAATTCCGGTTTGTGACACCTAACCCAAACCATTAGGTCAGTCAATTAACAGTTAACAAAATTCTAATAAAATAAATGTGAACAACAAATGATATATCATGAATCCATACAACATCCCAAGGACTGGTAGTACAAGTCATGAGCTACTAAGACTGGATTATTGCAAAAAGTGATATGAAATAAATACAACTTCTGTTTGAAATGTGCACAAACATGAATTCAACTCTAAAACTACCTAGGGACAAGTGGCAGTCACACCCGGAAGGCATGAACATCTTAAAGTCAGATCCTGCCATCCACCTCAGCTCTCTCCAAGATCTGCACGCAAGGTGCATAAGTGTAGTATGAGTACGAACGACCCCATGTACTTAATAAGTTTTTTGACTTACCTCGGTGAATTAGTGACGAGGCTTTTTAGATAAAAGATACTCGGTGGTATAACATATGCAGAAGACTAGCAATAGAACAATACTAGAAATAAGCTAAAAGAGAACAAGAAACAAATATGCGAAGCAATAAATGATTACTAGAAGGAATCACGATTTATATTCCTTAATATCATGACCAATCCTTTCTTCAGAGCGATAACCAACAAACCACGGTAGTAAATCCATATCTTTTATAGTGTGAGAAATGTACTCAAGATATCAAATCAAATGGCACGACAACACCCTTTGTGCATTTATCTCATTCTCACCAAATATTCGTATAGCAATACCAATTAGGTGAATGAAAGACCAATAATAGTAATGAAAAAGTGGAAATACACAGGTAGAAATAATGAACAAGGCATTACATATAGACAACGATAACAGACTAGGTAGAAGGCATAGAAGTAATGACAGTAATTAGGAAAGAAGAACATAAATTTCACTAACTAACATGGTAAAAGGCCTAGATGTAGATATAACAAAATGAGGGAAAGCATGATCTTTATGAGCTAACAAATAGAAGGCATGAATAACTAACATGGTAGAAAGCTTATACTAAAGTGCAACAAGTGAGGAACATCATAGATGTAGGTATGACAAACAAGAAGGAAAAATATGACATTTGCAAGTTAAGCAGATAGAAAGCATGGATAATACATCTAGAATTTGAGGTAGAGGACAAAGATAGGACAACAACGACAAATCACATAGAAAACATAGGTGCAACAATAATATCTCAAGATAAAAGGCTTGAATATATATATATACACAAGGAAAAGATATCACAACATAACGCTTCTCTCTCGTCCTCGCCTGCACGGAAACACCCTTCGTGTCATGACTGCATGATAATATAAAAACATAACAATGTAAATCAAATGATACAACATCACCCTTCATGCTTTTACTCTCATCCTTACATGATAATGTAAATGAAATGGAACGACATTGCCCTTTGTGCTTTTACTCTCAGCCTCACATGATTATGTAAATGAGATCATGATAATGTTAAAGAAATGTTACGGCATCACCCTTTGTGCTTTTACTCTCATCCTCACATGATAATGTAAATGAAATAGCGCGGCATCACCCTTCGTGCTTTACAATATTCCTCATATGATAATGTATATGCAATGGAATGGCATCAACCTTAGTGCTTTACACTCTTCCTCACCAAGCACATGTATATCAATGACAACTAGGTAGGAAGCATGAATAACATTAAGGAGAGTAATTAAATGAATATTCCAAATGAACATCAATCAAAACTTTCAAGCCAATAACAATACAATAAACCTCAAGAACCTTATTGTTCAAGTATTTCAACAAGTCTCAAAAAGTATCTTCAACACAAGTGTAGGATCCAATATCTCAATAATAATGGTCGTAGAGATGTATTAGTGATTAAGCATAGTGATGACTGAATTTAACATATCAATAGTTTCGCAAAAATCCATCATTGTCACGACCCCAAAACCCGGTCGTGATGGCGCCCAACAATATTGCTAGGCAAGCCTGACCACAATCGTTCCCAAATCAACCGCAAACCTCAAACCGACAATCTAAAGAGATTATAATAGTTTTTGAATAATAATCCTATATTTATAATTGAATAATACTGAGAAAAATACGATGTTTGATAAAACGCTCCCAAAGATCTGGGGTCACGAGTCTAGAGCCTCTAAAACAATCTGAATAACAATATCTGAACGAAAATACTCAAGTCTGGAAATGTATATATAAATAAAACTGAAATAGGAAGAGTAGTCAGGTCCTGCGAACGTCAAGAAGCTACCTCAACAACTCTGATAAGCTCTGGGAAACAAAGACTGCTCAGCTAAGCCTCCGGTGTACCTGAATCTGCACACAAGGTGCAGGGAGTAGGGGTGAGTACTACCGACTCAGTGAGTAATAAGCATATAAAATGTCTGAAGATAAGAAATCCACGAAATGCCACAAAGCAAAGCTATAACTAACAGTCCTACACCTTACTACGATCTAACAGCAAAACAACTTCAAATATAACAGTCAAGTAAAATGTAAGGATGCAATGCAATGCACATGACCGCTACGGCGCGTAGCCCGATCCATTTAACGTCGACGGCGCTCACTGGGGGTGTGTACAGACTCCGGAGGGGCTCCTTCAGCCTAAGCGCAATATAATCATATCATTCGCTGCGGCGTGCAGCCCGATCCATACTCAGTCCACAATATGCATATGAGTCACGTAACAGATTTAATTAATTTCCCAATTTCAATTTATTAAGAAGAATATACTTTAGATATTTAACTTCAGGAAAAGTGACTTAGCGTTTCATAATGGTGATTAAACACAGGACTGAGATCAATGATTATACAAAGCATGCTATCACAATGACATTCATCCTCTAAGGATGCTACAGATCGGCACAAGGCCCCAAACACGGCAATAAGCCCAGATATATTCAATACAGGGTGCGTATCAGTCGCGAATATAGAAATATTCTTGTTCGGGATGGACTAAGTCTCAATCCCCAGTCATAACCAATCCCGCACCTGCCATGGGGTGCGAGTCACGTCCTACAATAGCGTCACAATGTGATAAGCCGGGGTTTCAAACCCTCAGGCCATCATATACACCAACTACTCACCTCTATCCGGCCGTAGAATCGTCCGCAGTGCCTTTTCCTTTCGTATCGACCTCCTCGCGCGTCGAATCTAGTCAAAATCACAACGAATACATAAATATGGGTTAAAGAAACATAACCCAATCAAAAATACTCGAAAAGTACTAAAATTCACGAAGTTGGTAAAACCCGAGCCCCGGGCCCACTTCTCGAAAAATTCCGAAAATCACACCAACGGATTCCTCGTCTCGCCACGAGTCCGTGCATATAAAGTTTACCAAAATCGGAGCTCGTTTGACCCTCCAAATTCTATTTTTACATCACAGCTTTCCAAGCCCTAGCTTGACCCGTTTTTGATGAATTTTCTACAATTTACATGTAATTTCTACCATAAATTCGAATATTTAGGCCAAGCAACTTACCTCCAAGTGATTCTCAGTCAAAACCCTCGAATTTCCTTGTTCAAAGCTCTTAAGAACGTCAACAATGGAGGAAAAATATGAAAGGGTCGCGGATGAAATATTATTTTAAAACCCTTCTGTCGCCCAGCGATTTTCGCTTCTGCGGTCCCGCTTTCGCTTATGCGGGACCGCTTCTGCGGCCACATTTCCGCTTACGCGGTTTTCACTTAGAAGCCCGGACTTCGCTTATGCGACGCAAAGTCCGCTTCTGCGGTTCCTTCAAAACCGCTCCTGCGGCACATTGTCCGCTTATGCGGACCCGCTGGTGCGAGCCACCTTCCGCATCTGCGGAATTTTCCCTAGCCGGCCACGAACGCTTCTGCGACCACGTACCCGCTTTTGCGGTACCGCTTCTGCGGTCCATTTTCGCAGAAGCGGAACACCAGTTGACAGAAAAAACCTGACCTGCAATTACACCTCAAAAATCTCGTTTAACCACCCGAATTCACCCCGAGGCCCTCGGGACCTCAACCAAATGCACAGATATGTTCTACTACTTTATTCAAACTTGCTCGTAACATAAAAACACTATAACAAACATCAAAATCATCGAATTACCACGGATTCAAGCCTAAGTTAAACTAAAACTTCCGAAACTTGCATTTGATCTAAAACCCGACCTAAACACCTCCGAATGATCTCAAACTTTGCACGCATATCCAAAATCACCTAACGGAGCTACTGCAACTCTCGGAATTCCATTCCGACCCTCGGATCAAAATCTCACCTACCATCCGGAATTCGCCAAAATCCAACCTTAGCCAATTCAAGCCTAATTCTACACCGGACCTCCAAATTCAATTCCGATTGCGCTCCTAAGTCACAAATCATCCCCCGAAACTAGTCGAATCATCGGAAATCCATTCCGAGCCTTCTAACTCATAAGTCAACATTCGGTTGACTTTTCCAAACTAACCTTCTCATAAAGAGACTTATTGTCTCATTTCTAACCGAACTCTATCCGAATTACTTCAAATTCTCCAAACACATATAATGAAACATATAGAAGCATAAAACGGGGAAAACGGGGCGGTAACTCCCGTAACGACGGGTCGGGTCGTTACATCCTCCCCAACTTAAACAAACGCTCGTCCTCGAGCGGGTCAAGAAACATACCTGGAGTCTCAAACAAGTGAGGATATCTGCTCCGCATCTCCTGCTCGGTCTCCCAAGTGGCTTCCTCCACGGGCCGACCTCTCCACTGTACCTTCACCGAAGCTATGTCCTTAGATCTCAACTTTCGAACCTGACGACCCAAAATAGCCACCGGCTCCACATCGTAGGTCAAGTCCTCATCCAACTGGATCGTGCTGAAGTCTAATACATGAGACGGGTCCCCAACATACTTCCGGAGCATAGAAACATGGAACACCGGATGAACTCCCGACAAGCTAGGTGGCAAAGCAAGCATATAGGCCACCTCCCCAATCCTCCTAAGTATCTCAAAAGGTCCAATGAACCTTGGACTCAGCTTTCCTTTCTTTCCAAACCTCATAACGCCTTTCATAGGCGAAACCTTCAACAAGACCTTCTCGCCCACCGCATAAGATACATCTCGAACCTTCCGGTCCGCATAGCTCTTCTGACGCGACTGAGCTGTACGAAGTCTCTCCTGGATCACTTTTACCTTCTCTAAGGCATCCTGCACTAACTCTGTCCCCAATAATCTAGCCTCGCTGGGCTCAAACCAACCAACCGGAGATCTACACCGTCTCCCATATAAGGCTTCATACGGCGCCATCTGAATGCTGGATTGATAGCTGTTGTTATAAGCAAACTCTGCAAGTGGCAAGAATTCAGCCCAAGAACCTCCAAAATCAATAACACAGGCACGCAACATGTCCTCCAATATCTGGATAGTACGCTCGGACTGTCCGTCCGTCTGAGGATGAAATGCTGTGCTCAACTCTACCTGTGAACCCAACTCTCGCTGAAATGTTCTCCAGAACTGAGAAGTAAACTGGGTACCTCTATCTGATATAATAGAAACTGGGACCCCATGCAACCGCACAATCTCTCGGATGAAAATCTCTGCTAACCGCTCCGAAGAATAGGTAGTGCATACAGGAATGAAGTGTGCGGACTTGGTCAGCCTATCCACAATCACCCAAATCGAATCAAACTTCTTCGAGGTACGAGGAAGACCACTCACAAAATCCATAGTAATATTCTCCCATTTCCACTCCGGAATATCCATCCGCTGGAGTACACCGCCGGGTCTCTGGTGTTCATATTTGACCTGCTGACAGTTGAGACATCGAGCCACATAATTCACAATATCCTTTTGCATCCTTCTCCACCAGTAATGTTGTCTCAAATCCTGGTACATCTTCGCGGCACCCGGATGAATCGAATACCGCGAGCTGTGGGCCTCCTCTAATATCAACTCCCGGAGCCCATCCACATTGGGCACGCAAATCCGGCCCTGCATCCGCAACACACCATCATCTCCAATGGTCACATCTCTGGCATCATCATGTTGGACCCTGTCCTTCAGGACAAGCAAATGCGGGTCATCATACTGGCGCTCTCTGATGCGATCGTACAAGGAAGATCGGGAAACCATACAAGCCAACACCCGACTGGGCTCGGAAATATCTAACCTCACCATCTGATTGGCCAAAGCCTGAACATCAAGTGCAAGGGGCCTCTCCCCAACTGGAATGTACGCCAAACTACCCATACTAATGGACTTCCGGCTTAAAGCATCGGCCACTACATTGGCCTTCCCGGGATGATACAGGATGGTAATATCATAATCCTTGAGTAACTCAAGCCATCTCCGCTGCCTCAAATTAATATCCTTCTGCTTAAACAAGTGCTGAAGACTGCGATGGTCCGTATATACCTCACAAGATACGCCATATAGATAATGTCTCCAAATCTTCAAGGCATGAACGATAGCAGCCAACTCTAAGTCATGAACAGGGTAGTTCTTTTCATGAGGCTTTAACTGACGAGAAGCATACGCAATAACTCTACCCTCCTGCATCAATACACAACCGATCCCAACTCTCGAAGCATCACAATACACCATGTAAGAACCTGAAGCTGATGGCAATACTAGTACTGGAGCTGTGGTCAAGGCCGACTTGAGCTTCTGGAAGCTCTCCTCACATTCATCCGACCACACAAATGGAGCATTCTTCTGTGTCAACTTCGTCAAAGGCGAAGCAATAGATGAAAAGCCCTGAACGAACCTGCGGTAATAACCCGCCAAACCGGGGAAACTTCGGATCTCAGTAGCTGAGGACGGTCTGGGCCAACTCTGCACCGCCTCGATCTTCTTTGGGTCAACCTGAATACCATCACTGGACACCACGTGTCCCAGAAAAGTAACAGTACTAAGCCAAAACTCACACTTAGAGAACATCGCATAAAGCTTCTCCTCTCTCAATCTCTGTAATACCACCCTCAGGTGCTGCGCGTGCTCCTTCTGGCTATGCGAGTACACCAGAATATCATCAATAAACACGATCACAAAAGAATCCAGATACGGCCGAAATACACTGTTCATCAAGTGCATGAATGCGGCTGGGGCACTAGTCAGACCGAAGGACATCACTAGAAATTCGTAGTGCCCATATCTCATCCTGAAAGCCGTTTTCATAATGTCTGAATCCCTAATCTTCAGCTGGTGATAGCCTGATCGAAGGTCAACCTTAGAGAATACCCTTGCTCCCTGGAGCTGATCAAACAAATCCTCAATACGGGGTAGTGGGAACTTGTTCTTCACTGTCACCTTGTTCAGCTGTTTGTAATCAATGCACATTCTCATTGTGCCATCCTTCTTCTTTACAAATAGCACTGGTGCACCCCAAGGTGACACACTCGGGCGAATGAACCCCTTATCTAGGAGTTCCTGAAGCTGTTCCTTCAACTCTTTTAACTCCGCTGGTGCCATACGATAGGGAGGGATAGAGATAGGCTGAGTGCCCGGCACCAGATCAATACCGAAATCAATGTCCCTGTCCGGCGGCATGCCCAGTAGGTCCGCTGGGAACACATCAGGGAAATCCCTCACAACGGGAACGGAATCAAGACTAGGAGTCTCAGCTCCAACATCTCTAACGAAGGCCAAGTACGACAAACAACCCTTCCCAACCATCCGTTGGGCTTTTAGGAAGGAAATCACCCTGTCGGGTACATAGTCAGTCACGCCACGCCACTCGATCCTCGGAATACCCGGAATAGCCAATGTAACTGTCTTGGCATGACAGTCCAGAATAGCATGGTACGGAGATAACAAATCCATACCGAGAATCACGTCGAAATCCACCATGCCCAATAATAACAAGTCAACTCGGGTCTCCAGACCTCCAATAGTAACAAGACAGGATCGATATACGTGATCCAAAATAACAGTATCACCCACCGGGGTAGATACATGCACAAGCAAGGCAAGACAACCACGGGTCGTACCCAAATGATGAGCAAAATATGAAGATACATAGGAGTAGGTAGATCCGGGATCAAATAAGACAGAGGCATCCCTGTGGCAGACTGAGATAATACCTGTGATGACTGCATCTGATGCACTGGCGTCTCTCCTATCTGGAAGAGCATAGAATCGAGCCTGACCACCGCCAGTATGGTCCTCACCCCTGGGGTGACCTCTGGCTGCTTGACCTCCACTCCTAGCTGACTGAGTGGGTGCTGAAGAAACAGGAGCAGAAGATGAGGGCTGATCCCTCTGCTGAGACTGTCTACTACGGAACCGGGGACACTGTCTCCTCATATGACCCAACTCACCGCACTTGTAGCAACGACCTGGAGCTGGAGAAGGGGACTGATGGGAACTCCTCGCTGCAGATAAACCCTGGGCTGAAGAAGCAGGAGCAGAGCTCTGAGCTGGAAGGGCACTCAGTGCAGGCTGGCTCTGCTGATGACCCTGATGACCACGGCCTGACGAAGCCCCACTGGACTCTGAACGACCTGACTGAGGAGGTCTGAAGGAACGACCTCTGCTGCGCTGGAACTGGCCCCTAGACGGAGCACCACTGAAACTACCTGAACCTCGAGGCCTCTTAGCCTCCCTCTCCTCACGCTCCCGACGACGATCTGTCTCAATCTGACGAGCCACATCAACTACCTCCTCAAATGTAACTGTTGTAGCCCTTTCTCTAGTCATCAATATGCGGATCGGATAGTTGAGGCCATCCACAAACCTCCTGATCCTCTCGCGATCTGTCGGGATCATCCACGTAGCATGCCGAGCTAGCTGTGTAAACCTCAACTCATACTGACGTCACT